>NC_089538.1:26026820-26259320 GCF_963924715.1 Thunnus thynnus
TACTGACTGTCATTTCCGGCATTTTTACGACACATTTTCAGTGTTTTAACTCAAACTGTGCTCTTTGTCTAAACCTAACCAAGTGGTTTTTGTGCCTAAACTTAACCAACGGAGTTAAATGACACGGCGCACACATAGCACATGTTTTTAAAGTGTAAACCTGTTATTTGTACACCTGGTTGTTCCTCTCCTCACACCTGTACGTGCTGCTCTTGGCACCAAAATACACAAACAAACAGCCGGAGCGCTGCTTGCGTCGGTCGTTACAACCAGTAACGAGACGCTTCTGTTACTTTCTCACCAAAATAACCTGTTAACTGTTGCATCCAACTAACAACCAGCAAGCAAAGTAGTTCACAAGAAGCATCAGTATAATATTTTCATGATCATTTAGCTTCTTATTAGCTCCGCCCGTGTTGTTCACTGTTACCTGACGCTGGCTGCGGGGAGTCGGGCTGCGGACGCTCGCTACCTCCTCGGAGTCGACTACCTCCAAGCTCTCGTCGTACAGCTGGTTCTTCAGGACTATCGTGCCTCTGCCCCGGTTAGCTCGCTCCATATGACACCGACAGATCACCGACAGAGCTGAACGACGGTTACAGGCATTTATCTACCGGTTATTTAACCGTTTAGCTTTGGCCACCAAGCAACGGACAGCTAACAACGGACCGGGCCTCCGGAGGCTTTAAACCGTCCTACAGCGCGATGTGCGGGGGTTAAAGCGCCGATATGGACGCGTAAACTAACTTTCCTGATATGTTTTAAATGTCTGTCTAACAGTCTGAGCTCAGTGGAAACGCGTCTAGCTGGATAAATGCGTGAGCGTCGTGTTAGCGGCTAACGGGAGGAATTGACTGTATCCTAGCAACGGATCACGCAATGCATCATGGGATGACGTGTCATTCTTCTTCTTCCTGGTTTTTAGTGGCGGTTGGCGTCCAAAATGTCGCATTACCGCCATCTGCTGGATTTAAACTAAAATCTACACTAACTAACTAACTACCTACCTAACTAACTAACTAACTAACTAACTAACTAACTAACTAACTAACTAAATAAATAAATAAATAAATAATCTCTTCCCATCCATTTCCACACTCTGCTCTAAATTCTCTATGTTTCAGATGTTTGAGAGAAACTAAAAGCTGCAACTCTTCTCCAGAAACTCCCAACAACAACACTGTGAGAGCAAAATGAATGATGAGGTTATCATTTTATAAATCTTTTGTATACATATAACAAATGTTGTTTTCAAACTAGAGGGTCAATGTTTGTTTTCTGTTGAATGTGATGTAATGTCATTGTCATCCTGGTCTACATGTTAGTGAAGAAATCCTGCTCCTCGGCTAGTTGGACTCTTGAACTGGTTTCTACCTGAGGGTTGCTCGCTGACCTCTGGGGTCTGGGACTGTGCGGATCATGAGGTACCTAAACATGCTAAAGTGGAAGGATGTCGTGTTTGAAGTCATTGACCATGAGGTCTCTGTAAGATCATATGACCATACTTGTTTGTAAGAAAGTGTAACAGTTTGTGGAAGTGTCCATTTAGGTACGTAGCTTTGCTTCTGGAGACGTATAAAGCTGTCTGGTTTGTGTTCACAATCTTTAAGGAAAGGGCTGAACAACAACTGTTGTTGATGTGATGATTGTACAACGTCTACAACAAGTAACAATGCTTAATACTTTCTTCATGTCTCCGTGTCGACACCCAGAAATCTCCTACAGTTATATCACGTTATGTTTTCTCAGGTTTTATTTCTACTCCAGCAGTATACGGTATATTACCACTGGAAAAAAAGGCCCAAATCTTCCCCTGATCTTTAAACTCATCATGTTTTCTTAGCTTCTTGCCTCACATCTTAACATTTCTTACCTACTTCCTCATGCTGAAGTCTCGTCTTAGATCAGACCCTGATTATTTCTTACCTCTCTTACTCTCTTTGGACAGTTTTCCTCCCATGCTGCATGATTCCCTTTTGAATTATGTTTTGAAAACAGATCTCTACAAAGTGACTTAAATTCATTACAAATGTAAAAATATAAAATACATCTTTGACTCATAAAATGTAGATCTGAACAGGAACTGTGGTGAAGCAGAAGTATAAAGTAGCAGATAATGGAAATACTCATGTAAAGTACCTTTAAATTGTAATAAAGTATCTGAGTACATGTACTTAGTTACATTCCAGCACTGAAGCAGAACAATGAGGAGGTGTGAACGACTCGGACTGTAATGACTGAAACCTGTTTACCATCTCTGCTGCCGACTGAACAGCCATCACCTCACAGTTATTGAATCCAACAATTCAGCTATTTCTGGAACTTTTCTGAAGCTTTTCTGTGACAGTAAACTGAATTATTTTGGTATTTTTGACTATTGATCAGACAAAACAAGACATTAAAATATGTCAGCTTGGACTCTAAGAAATAATAACGAGCATTTTTCACTATTTCAGATTAATGGATAATGAAAACAGTCGTTTGTTGCAGGCAAATCAAATGTAATCTGAGTTTTATTACCGGTCAATGTTTTAAAATAAAACTGAATCATGTGAGATTCATTTGTTTTAATTTGTAACAAATATAAATTCACATAAAGAAAATTAAAAGAGGGAGCAGGTAGCTTAGCATCGCTCTTTAACCGCTAAACCTTTTTAAATCACATATTTAAATGAATTAAACTGTAAACCAATATGTTGTATTGATCTCAATCTAATTATAAAGACATTTAATTCCAGTTGCTGGTGATTCATCAAAGTTTGATCCCTTAAACTACAGATTTTAATGTACAAAGATAAAATAACTGATATGGTCAATATCATCATGATTATGGGGAAATATCACATTCATTCATGTAAATAGAAATATCAGAAACCTTTACTAACTTGGTTTAGAAATGAAGGAGAGAACTATCAGCTGATACACATCAGTCAATACAAAACCTTTGTACTATGTGTGTTTTGATAAAGATTGAATATTTTTATTATTATTATTATTATTATTTATTCATTTAATTGGCTCTGCTACCATATGGGTTGTTTGTGTGGTTTGCTGATATGGTCTAAAAATATAAATGATTTGTGGTTTGATATGTTTGGTTGTTTACAGAAATCTGGTTGATGTTAAATTAACTGCTGGGATGTGAAGGTGATTTTTATTTTTATTATTTAAATGTATGCATCTATATTTATTTACTGTTAATAAAGACTTGCTGTTTTGAATCTGCTTCTAGTTTTTTTTTTTTTTTTTTTGAAGAATCAAAATCAATATTCCTGCTGTGAATTGTGTTTTAAATAAAGTTAATTTAAGAAAAAAAGAGCTTCGAGTGACCGCGAGATGCTGACGCGATATCGCGAGAACTCGGATGTGTTATTTATGCTGGAGCAGAAACACAGTCCAGCACCGACCAGGACCACAAGACCAGGACACAAGAGCAGAATGGAGGACCAGAAGCCGGAGTATCCCACCGACAACCCCGTAAAAAAGGAAGAACTGGACTCACAGGTCAGTGTTCAGGACTTCATCAGGCCACGAGGCTCTAATATGAACCCCTGTTCAGTCACATGGCTGACCAGTTATCCCAGTCAACACAGTAGTCACGTTGTCCAGGCTGTGCTAGTCGTTAGCTAAAGCTAAGCCAACAGCTAGTTAGTTAGCCAGTTTAGTGTGTTTATCAGAAAGTTCTGTGGTGGAAAAACCTCCAAGAATCCACTTCCGTTTGATCTCAGACTGAGTTTTTATTGGAGTCTTTGGCAGAAGGATCATCAATGCTCATTCAAACGTTCATGCATGGACCAACAACACCCTCAAAACATGGAATAAACCAGTTGTTGTAAGATAGACGGACGCAGATGTCCAAGAATCATCTGATCCCCCCCCCCGCAGCTGTTACTTCCTTACTTGCACATAGACGAGGTTTTATTGCCGCGCTCATCAGCCTGGTTAACTTTGTGAATTTAGATGCTTCGTGAGGCCTCAAGTTACTTCATGCAAACAATACATGAGTAAGAATGATGCATTATGTATTAAACTCAAAATACACTGGAAGAGTTCAATGTGAACAGGTTTACTGGGCATAAAGAGGCTTTTAGAAAAACCTGATGCAAAATCATAAAACATCATATCTTATACTCCTCTTCCTGTTGAGGAGTTTATTTTCTATGTTCAACCATCTGGTCATTAATGCCGAGACACTCTGGAGATAATACAAGTACGACTTCAATCATTTCAAACAGCAAACCAAAATGCTACACCACAGATTAGCCTTCTTGCTAACTCCCCGGGAACTGTCTCTTATTATATTAATGTTATCTTTGCACATTTGTTTGATCGTTTGATCCACAGGTTTAAAGGGTAAAAGTTCAAAAGTGTGGGAACTGGAGGCGAGCACGTTTACTCCTCACCCGACATTTCCTGGAAGCTCGATTCCAGTATTTGAAAGAAACTGGACTGAGCAAAAGAATTTACTGTTCAGTGAAATGTTCTTGTTTTTTTAAATTATATATATTTTTTCTTGTTGTTTTTTCCAGTGGACAGAAAACTCTGGTTCACACTCCAACAACACAGCAGGTGTCAGTAATGCACCTCAACACTGGTTGCTACCCGACATAAAACAGGAAAAAGAAGAAGAAGAAGAACAGTCCATCAGTCAGAGAGGAGACCTGCTGGATTTCAAAGACCAGGACCACTACAAGATCAAAGTAGAGGAGAACCAGAACCCGGAGAACCACACCAACAACCCTGTTAAAAGAGAAGAACCAGGTTCACCCTCTGCTACCACCGATAAACAGGTCAGTGTTCAGGACTTCATGATAAAACCGGCTTCATTACAAGTAAAAGTACATAAGTATTATGAGCTTGATGTAGTTAAAGTATTGCAGTAAAAGTACATAAGTATTATGAGCTTGATGTAGTTAAAGTATTGCAGTAAAAGTACATAAGTATTATGAGCTTGATGTAGTTGAAGTATTGCAGTAAAAGTACATAAGTATTATGAGCTTGATGTAGTTAAAGTATTGCAGTAAAAGTAGTGGTTTGGTCCCTCTGACTGATATATTATTATATATGACATCATTAGATTATTAATAGTGAAGCATCAGTGTTAGAGCAGCATGTTACTGTTGTAGCTGCTGGAGGTGGAGCTAGTTTACACTACTTTATATACAGTTAGCTAGTTTAGTCCAGTGGTTCCCAACCTAGGGGTCGGGCCCCTCCAAAGGGTCAGCAGATAAATCTGAGGGGTGGTGAGATGATTAATGGGAGAGGAAAGAAGAAAAAACAAAGTTCTGATACACAAATCTGTTTTCAGTTTTTGGACTTTTTCTCTAATCTTTGATTTTTGCTGAAATATTGGATCATTTGAACATTTATTGAAATGTGTATATTTTTCTTTTTAATTAATTAATTTTTCTTGTGTTTGTTTTTTTTCTCAGTGGATAGAAAACTCTGGTTTACACTCCAACTATATAATAGGAGTCAGTAATGTACCTCAGTGCTGGTTGCTACTTGAAATAACGCAGGAAAAAGGAGAAGAACAGTCCATCAGTCAGAGAGGAGACCTGCTGGATTTCACCAACCCAGAGCATTGTACCAACAACCCTGTTAAAAGAGGAGAACCAGGTTCACCCTCTGCTACCACCGATAAACAGGTCAGTGTTCAGGACTTCATGATAAAACCGGCTTCATAATGAGACTAAAGACACGAGGACGAGTCTGGAGGGTCCGTGTATCATCTGTTCATTCTGTTGTTGGAGAGAAAGTCTGAAAAAAAGAAACTAAAACACTTCCAGATTTTGTGTTCACTGAGTTTTCAGTCATTAAAAACTACATCAAGGTCTCAGTGTTTCCTGAGTTCAGCTTAAACAAAGTTAGAAAATAATGTTTAATGGTTTTTATCCGTCGGCTGTATGTGACGCGTGTCCACTTCCTGTCGCTATGCAAAATATCTCCTTTCTGGGAGCCGCCACCTTGCTTGTGTGACATCATTTGTAGCCAGGGTCGGGCAGCGGGATTGGCGGCCTACGGGACACGCCCCCCCCCCTCAGCCGTCCGTCCGCTGCCTGACGGAGGTTTGAGAGCAGCTGTTACATCTGTCGATGATGACATCACACCCCGTTTTTATACAGTCAAATAAAAACAAACTCATCAGAACAACGAGCAGTTGGACAAACATCAGCGTGATAAGAACTGCCTAAAATGATAGAAATCGTCTCTGGGAAGAATTTATCTGAGCTGTACTTTGATTTTTATTTTTGTTTTTGTTTGTTTGGTTCATGTCCCATCAGCCACCAGGGGGCGATCCAGATGTTTTGGCTCCACCTTTGGGGAGTTGTCATGATGTCTATTTATATAGAGTCAATGTTTTTAACAGAACTGCGGCGGCTGAAAAATAATTCAGATCCTTCGGTTAAGTGAAAGAACCAATACAGCATTTTTCTCTCTCAGTTGGTCAATCACTATGGCAACTAAAACAACAAATTAAAACAAAAGAAACTTTAAGTAATTCAAAAAAGAGCCCACTTAACATTTCAAATGCATTTACTGTTATACAGTGGAATCAAATAATTAACTAAGGTATTTATATATTTAATAGTTAGGTAGTTAGGTATAAAGATGCTATTAACACTAGTTAATACAGTAATAATCACTGTCGAAGGCAGGCTCACCTCCGAAAACACGATTTACTTTTTTAATTTGGTTTCTGTGGCTATTTCGCAATGTCTAAGGCCACGAAGAAGAAAGCGTTCACCACTGAAGAGGCCTTCGAGATGATAGAAGCCTCGTCAGAAGACGATACCGACGACAGCGAATATGACTCGGAAAGAGAAGCGATGTTTGCTGAAGGCCGTGACGCCATTTTAGATCGGTGAGTAACGATCTTTCACTCAGATATTTATCTAGCCTTGAATGAAAGCCAAGCTGCGCCATCTTGTTTCCTCCTTATCATATATGGCTTTTTATCAAGCTTGTAAACAAATGCTGACAACTCTGCATTACACTGTTTTTGTAGGTCATCAGCTGAAGATGGTGGTTCTGACTGGGAGCCTGACGCTCAACCAGACAAGCACCCAACGCCGTCCTCTGCTGACCCCGGTAAGCAGAGGCGGCAACGCTCCTCTTCTGCAGCCACAAGCGCTGACACCCCTGCTGGGTAAACACATTTATATATTATTAAATCACACTTTTGATTAACATAACAAATTGTAAATGAGCGAGTGGGGATATTTTGCTAACAACTGTACATTACATCGTGTTTTGTAGGTCACCAGATGAAGATAGTGGTTCGGATTGGGAGTCTGACACTAGGCCGAAGCGCCAACGCCTCTCTGGATTCAGTGGATCGGGGGACGCTACTTCCAGCACACCAACTCCTAGACGTTCACGTTTCCGTGCTGCCAAAGGCGCTCGGGGTAGAGGTCAGACACCCAGAGCATCACAGTGTGCCCCCCTCACAGTGACCCAGCAGTGGCATAATGTGTATGAAGAGGATGCTGCACCTGCTCCACTGGTCTTCATGCCAGTACGACAGCCTGGACCACAACAGGGGACCAGGGCTGCTCGCAGTCCACTACAATTCTTTAGACTGTTTTTTACAGATGCTGTGCTCAGGACTTTGTTGGCAAACACCAACGCATACGGTGCAAAGAAACAAAAAGGGAAGCGAGGAGCATGGCGCAACATCACAATCAGTGACATGTTCTCCTTCATTGCGATGGTGATTTACATGGGCTTGGTGAAGTGCTCTACGCTGGTGGACTTCTGGAAAGGGTCTCGACTCTACAGTCTCCCGTTCCCCTCCTCCGTCATGTCGCGGAACAAATTCTTCACCATTTGTCGAGCTCTGCACATAAGTGACATCAAAGCTGATGAGGAGAATAACGCCAAGAGGGGGACGCCTGGATACGACCGTCTCGGCAAGATAAAGCCGCTCTACAAGCACATCGTCGAATCGTGCAAGTCACACTTCCAACCCCGTCAGCACATTTCGATTAATGAACGAATGGAAGCATCGAAGGCGAGGATTTCACTCAGACCATACATGCTGGCCAAGCCAAATAAGTGGGGCTACAAGCTGTTTGTACTGACAGATTCCAGCTGTGGATACACGTGGAACCTTTATGTGTATGACGGCAAGTCATCTGGCTCTGGGAAGGGACTGAGTTATGACTCTGTGATGTCCCTCATGGACTTCAGTTGTCTGGGCACAGGTTATCATCTTTATGTTGATAACTTTTACACCAGTTCTCAGCTTTTCCTGGATTTGTTGAAAAAGAGGATCGGGGCTTGTGGTACCGTTCGTACAAACAGAGTTGGTTTCCCTAAGACTAAGGCCAACGATTTCACCAGGGGTACTCCTCGGGGCACCATACGGTGGATCAGGGACAGCGAAGTGCTTTTTGTGAAGTGGATGGACACCCGAGAGGTCGTCATGTGCTCCACCATCCACAAGGCCTTCAATGGTCATATGACCCGCAAGACATTGAAGAAAGCTGGGAAGCGGATGCAGACTGACATCCCTATTCCAGCCGCAGTCAAAGACTACAACCAGCACATGAAGGGGGTCGACATGTCTGATGCTCTCATCGGGTATTACAGTGTCATCCACAAGACCAGGAAGTGGTACCGGACTTTGTTCTTCCACTTTGTGGACATTGCTGTGGTGAACGCCCACGTTCTCCATCAACAAACCCAGACGGAGTCCATGACGCTGAAGGAATTCCGGGAGGCCCTCGTTGAGGAGCTTGCAGCACACGGCTCAGAGTCGACGTCTCAAGCTTCTAGCAGGAGATACACTGCGCCCCCTAACCTAGCGGCTTCGCACAAGCTGCAGTACTTCGTAGAGGGACTTGATGTGCCGAAACGGAGCGCAAGCACTGTAGGCAGAAGGAAATGTACACTCTGCCACCGGAAAACCCCGGTTGGATGTGTGTCATGTGATGTGCCGTTGTGCTTTGTGGCAAAGAGGGATTGTTTCAACGCCTGGCACAAACAAAGGGGACTGTAGACAACGGTCCCTGATCAGAACACCAGGACTGCCTTGGATCTGTTATTGTCTGTAGTCTGTAACTGTTATGCAGCCTGAGACAAACAGCAGCACATGTTTTATATTTTATAGATATATTTTCTTTACTGTCTACCTCCTTTTTTTATATATTTGACTGTATATATATACTGTATAGTTACCGTATACCTCTCTTTTTTTTTTTTTTTTATACATATTCTATAGAGTTTTTGTGTGTATATAGTTCAGCTTTGAGCAGTTTTTGTATTGGCATGGTAAACTATTTGAAATTGGTTTGGAATTCAGTTCCACATGGTTTGTCTTGTTTGTATCAAATATACTAACATTCGGTAGTGTCACATGACAAGAGATGAGTCAATATGGCCACTTGGAAACATGTGGAAACCAGACCAGCCATCCATCAAATGAACAATGTGTTCAGTATGTTTCCCAGTGTCACAGCAGTGAGTAAAAGCAAATTTGGCCACTTGGAGACGTTTTTGAGAGGTTCAGAGACACCACAAACTGAAAACTCCATATCTCCCATAAGGTTAGGCCTATAAGTCTGGAATTTTATACAGGTTTGGTTGACAGGATGTAGAAGGTATGTGGTGATTTGCATAGTTCTGGCATAAAACATGTCCTAGTTATTATTATCCAAATATGACTTAATATAGGACGAGGACCAAAAAGAACCTTTGAGCCATGTTTGAACTGATGCAGTTAAGGTTGTGTTTTTGGCCACATGCTTCATTTTTCTGAAACTAGATGTCACATTAACCCCTGTGTTAACAGAAAGCTATTTGTTTTTTTTTAAATGTTTATTTAAGGGGTACGATTGGCCACTTATATACTTGTCCATCCTCCAACTTATAACTTATTTTTGGTAAAAGTTGAGATCAGTGTACAGACTGCAAGGTCTTCATGTAGCGGTTTGTTTGTTCCTAATCTATAAATGATTGTATTATGTTATACTGTATAAACATTACTTAACCATAATTGTCCATCAATAACATTATCAATATCTGTTGATAGCAAAAGGTTGTCATAATTAATTGATTTCCATTTGGAGATGTTTTAATAGCTGTGTGATTGTTTCAAATTTACAAGAGTCACAAAGAGCGTTAATAAATGGTTAATTATGGTTAAGTAATGCTTCCAAAGTATAACATAATACAAGATTTATAGGTTAGGCTGTAAGTTAAGGAACATACAGTCTGTGAGTGATCTCAACCTTTACCAAAAAATAAGTTATAAGATGGAAGATGGACAATCATTACCCTTAAATAAACCTTTTATAAAGTTTTCTTTTAATGAAATGGTTTAGCTGTGAACGTTACATGTCAATTAACATCTTTATCAACAATTGATTAATATTAGTCAGTATCTTTAATTAACATATAAACACTAAATGTTAACAAGAGGCATTTGTTAACAAAATGCTTATTGTATTGTTTAATGCTTATTACTGCCTATTACTATATTAAAATAATGTTAATAGCATCATCATAAAGTATAAAATGTATAAATTAATACCTCGGTTAACATGAACACCATTAGTAAATGATTACTAGACACATTAGTTCACTGTTAATTAATGGTTAGTTAATGCTTAACTATAATGTTGATTAATGTAGCCTTATTGTAAAGTGTTAACGTACATTTTAATAATGTTATCAGTGGTGGAAGAAGTATTCAGATCCTTTACTTAAGTAGAAATATACATCAATGTAAAAATACTCCTAAATAAAAGAATCCTTTTTATTTTTTGCCAAAAAAGCTGTAGCCTCATACTGTTGTCTAGATGGGTTCATGCCGTTTGAAGTTTTCAGAGAGATGCTTTAAATCTCGTTCCCCTGTCGTCGTCCATAACGCTCCCTCTGAAATAACGAACAGGGAGACAGTTAAAGGTATCACTTACACCACATCCAGCTAGTCGACTCTGTTGGTCATAACAGGAGCGGGAGAAGCCCGGGTGTAAGCTTAGTTAGTCCGGTCCAACGTCTTTTTTTCCCCCGGTGAACAGCTTGTGAAAGGGTGTTTTTGTTTTGTTTTTTTTGTGAGGGAAATGACAGAATTTTCTCTGATTTCCGCAGTTTCACTCGAAGTTGCCTTCTTCTTCTGGCAGCTAGCTAAAGAGCCGGGCAGCTAGCTTATATGCATCTGTACTCACATCAATGGCATGTGTGAACATGAACACTGAGAATTACCCGATCACATTAGATTAAAAAAAAACAAAACAACAATACTAATTTTCTGCTGATAGAAGTGGGAGTGTCTGGAGCTCAGAGAGCTGCGCCATGTGGAAAATCTGAAGCAACCAGTTAGGGAGCGGCCTCATGACGCCTTGTTGCTAAGAGTTGGACTTAAATACACTCTTTTTTTCGCCGGGGTCCTTCACCCAGGAAGTATACGTATTCACACAGAAATCAACCAAATACAATTTAGAACCAGTTGTGTCAAATACTCTGGACTCATGGAATAAGACCAGAACATACTTTAAATTTAAGAGACACTTCTCTCTCATAACTCCAGTGGGGAATAGCCTGAACGTTCTTCCCTCAGGGGACTGGACCAGCTTGTTAGACTGCGTTGTGCCCTCGTCAAAGAGCCTATCAAAACCTTGTGTACAAAACCTTTAACTAGAAAAGGATCATTCTCCAGAACACATCAGAAGACAATGGCAGAAGGATATAGAGCAACAGATCATAGTAGCAGTGGTAATAATAAATAGTACTGCACTTTTCATTTGTAGTGAAACTGTAGTGCTACAGTATTAATAACATAAAACACACAACATAAAGAAAATAATAAGAGTTAAGATGAAAAGGTTTTGAGGCCTTTTTTTTTAGAACAGACCACAAGCGTGGTGTCTCAGAGCAGAAGGCTCGATTCCCCCCCCCCCCCCCGTGGTCTGAGGATGCAGCTGGAGGTTTGTGGTGTGATCACTTCATGTCTGTCGATAGATTAGTGTGTGAGTAGCAGGACTTTGTAGTCCATCCTGAAGGAAACAGGGAGCCAGTGTAGTGAAAACAGAAATGGTGTTTTCACAGTCTCACCAGGATCCTGGCAGCTGGAGCTTCTGCCGAGGATTCCTGTGATGAGCGCATTGCAGTAGTCCAGTCTGGAGGAGATAAAGGCATGGAAAAGTTTCTCTGTATGTGACGGGGTTAGAGAGGAAATCTGTGAACGCAACAAAATATGAGTGCAAGTGTACAGTCTGAGCAGAAGCGGAGCAAATCTCAGCGCAAGCATTGGCTGTTTGAGTGTGAGAGCAGGGAAAGAGTTACAAAATCTGAACGTGAAATCACCAAGTCATGCTCTTGAATCAAGATAGGGGAAAAAGCCTCATTCGACACTACAATGATTAGGGTTTTGTGTATATAGCAAGGACAGTGATTCTTAAACATTAGATCTTTTAGGACGGTCCCACTTTGAAGGACTGTGAGGGGGAAATATTGAAAACACTGCCTCTGGAAAGACTTAACATTTGCCCTGCATGACAATATGTGTGGATTTATTAAGTTCTGGTAACCTGTGGTTGATGTGATGGATCCACCAGGACTCAGCTTCATTCTGGCTAACTGCAGGGGCAGACTGGCTGTAACCAGTTACCATTTACATGACGTATGTTACCTCAAGGCTGGTATGCCTGGTTTGCGTATGTATAGAGTATGTATTGTTGTGATTTGATACTCCAGCTGAGTTATTTCTTTTATTTTTTCTATTTGTTCAATTGCCTTGTATGGAAAATTTGTTTCTGTCAAATATGGATTCCAGTTCAACATTTTAGCACATTTGTTGTAATGTGACAGAATTGCAAATAAAGATTATTTAAAAAAAAAAAGGATCCTACGTTTCCCATAATGCAACTCTATAACAGGTTTATTGACTAATAATAAAGAAAGTTCAGGGGCCAGTGCCCCCTTTGTGTTCTACAGACATGATCTAACTGTTGTTTATGGTTTTATTAGGGCCGGGTTTACAATTTACATTTTTCATTTAGCAGACGCTTTTATCCAAAGCGACGTACATCTGAGACTGAGACACAAGCAGGGATCCGGTCAGGAGACAACAACACGAGTAGGTGCCATAAAGCTTAAGTTTGAGTCTGATAGGACGTAGATGCCAACAGGCGGTGCACCTGTGTGTTTTTGTTTTTTCTCTACATTCAGTCCATCAGGTGCAGAGCTGGTCTTTAGTCTTTTCTTAAAGACTGAGAGGGAGTCTGCAGATCGAACAGAGTTTGGTAACTCGTTCCACCACCAGGGAACTACAGAGGAGAAGAGTCTAGCTGGTGATTTAAGGTCCTGTTGTGGTACCAGGCGCCTTCATTGGCAGAGCGTAGTGGGCGGGAGGGAGAGTAGACCTGAATGAGGGAGTTCAGGTAGGTGGGAGCTGTTTTAGTTGCTGTTTTGTAAGCGAGCGTCAGGGTTTTGAATTTGATGCGGGCAGCAACTGGGAGCCAGTGGAGGGATATCAACAGCGGGGTGACATGTGCTGTTTTGGGCTGATTGAAGACCAGACGTGCTGCCGCGTTCTGGATCATCTGCAGAGGTTTGAACGTACATGCAGGGAGGCCTGCCAGTAAGGAGCTGCAGTAGTCGATGCGTGGGTTATTAATTGAATTTTTTTTATCAGTTACAATTTTGTTTTCCAACAATTCTGAAAACAAGGTAATCGAGATAAAACCATTATTGTGCCACATTCAATTTTGCAATGATGTTCTGGTTTTGTCTTGTTTGTCTTGTGAATTGTGTGTTGGAGCAGCCGGACAGTGCAGAGTCTTCCTCACAGCGCCAATGTGTCTGAACTTAACAAACACTCAAATGTTCAGCGGTGGAAACTGACATCTACAGGCTACTTTTAGTTTCAGTCAGACTTTTGATGCTCTTATTTAAGATACGAGGACGCTCCGCTCCTTTCATCCAGCTACTCAGCGCTGTGCTTTCTGTCTGCAGTCTGTTATTGTGCACATGCTTACTTGTAAAAAGCTGATTAGAAACCTGGTTACGTGTATACACGGCAGAGAGATTTTTGTTCTCCAAGGAGTAAAATCTACTTGTGGAAACCAGGTTTCTCTAATCCCAAACTCCAATTACAGAAAGTGGGCTTCTCGTTTACATGACAGTTAAGAAATCAGCTTGACTGTAACCCGGTTACTCAGGTGCATGTTAACACACTGCAGGATCATACAAGTCAATGATTTCTGTCAAACCTCTTGTTTCTTAGAGTACCATGATGAATGATCATTTTAGAATTGATCACTTTCCACACAACATGCATCTTAACAAAATATATATAATATAGATATTTAGTTTCAGTAGCATATGGAAGTGCACCACATCATAGTTGATCTTATTTTTATATGCATTATGTTTCCAAAGTCAATGAGTAATTGTGTTAAATAAGTGTTGTCTCAATATTGACCAAAATAATAATGATTATGAATTTTGCCATAATCCAGCGGTCCTAGATTTTATATCAGTTGTTCCAAATGTCATCTCACTCACTCTGTTTCTCTGTGTTTGTCTGTTGCCATAGAAACATAAAGGAAGAAAGGGACTCAAACATCACTGCGACAAAGCCTTCACGACATCAAGATATTTAAAGACTCGTCAGAAACTTCACAGCTGTGACCAATGTGGGAAAACTTTCACTACAGCTAGTGACCTAAAAATCCACCAACGCATTCACACTGGAGAGAAACCGTATAGCTGTGATCAATGTGGGAAAGCTTTCACTGTAAGCAGTCATCTAAAAAGCCACCAGCGCATTCACACTGGAGAGAAACCGTATAGCTGTGGTCAATGTGGGAAAGCTTTCAGTAGAGACAGTGACCTAAAAAGACACCAACGTATACACAGCGGAGAGAAACCATACAGCTGTGAGGAGTGTGGGAAAGCTTTCACTAGAGACGGTCATCTAATACGCCACCAACGCATTCACACGGGAGAAAAACCATTCTGGTGTGATCAATGTGGTAAAACATTCGCTCGTGGCAGTGCCTTTAAAAGCCACCAACGCATTCACACTGGAGAGAAACCGTACAGCTGTGACCAATGTGGGAAAACTTTCACTACAAACAGTTATCTGAAATTACACCAACGCATTCATACAGGAGGAAAACCGTACAGTTGTGATCAATGTGGGAAAACTTTCATGCAAGACAGTAATCTAAAAAGCCACCAACGCATTCATACTGGAGAGAAACCGTACTGGTGTGAGCAATGTGGGAAAACTTTCACTCAAGACAGTACTCTAAAAAGCCACCAACGCACTCATACTGGAGAGAAACCGTACTGGTGTGAGCAATGTGGGAAAACTTTTGCTCACATGAATTCTCTGAAAATCCACCAACGCACTCAGCACCGTGTTGAACATGTTGTAGAGGAAAGTTAGTGATGTCTCCCTCCCTCCTCACCTTGCCTTAACAGTCTACCCAGTTTTATCCTGGCCTTCTTGACAAACTGAGTTTGGGAGTTGTAGTTAACTTCTCGCCCCAAAGTTTTTTTTATATTTTTCATTTTGGAGTTTCATATCTTTTGAATAAAATGGGTTGAATGAATTTGTAAATGCCTCAGAGCTACAGAATTTCCCTTTTTAAATGATTTGATCTGCATCTTACAAAACAGGAGATGGACTGTCAGTAAAAACAGCAGCTATATGTATGTTATTTCTTTACTCAGCGTTAAACAATCAATAGTGCTGCTAGCTAACTAGCTAATGTTAGCCCAAGGGGTGTCACGATTCTCCAAATCCATGATTTAATTCGATTTTCAATTTAAACATTTTTTTCAGTACTGATGGCTCTGCTATTGTTAGACCATTGAGTTTTGATTTGTAAAGATCAGCAGATCATTGCTTTTATGCCCTGACAACTTTCATTTACACTTTATTTTTTTCTTTACAAAAATAGGCTACATGGTATCAAGTGTGATATAACTATCATATTTTTTTAAGGGGGGGGTTTGATATACCATGCTAAGGCCATATGGTCAAAATTTAAATATTTAAAATGTAATAACACCTTTTTCAGCACTCAATAGGAAACAAACTATTAAACACAATTACAAAAAGAAGAGCCATTAAATGCAGGTTTCCTCACCTGCAGCAAACTAAGTTTAAATGTTGCACATCGTAGATGGTCCGTGCGCACTCGTCTCACAGACGGCTGTACGTAGAGACCGATGTTATTTGTCCAGCTCGGAGGACGGCTCGTTTTTGTGAAAATCAGGTTGTAGCCTGTTGTCTAACTACTGTCGGAAAGAGTTATTGTTTTTTAACAATGTTTTGCTTATGAATTATTGATCCAAGAAGTTCAAACCTGTCAATATATCTCCAATTTTATGGACGTGTGAAGCATCGCCTACAAACTGTAGCTTCTCTGTCAACTTTTGTTGTTTACACAACTCACATGGAAGGTAAAATGTTTCCACACCAGTGATTTCAGGGAAGCAGGAGGATTTTCCAGTTTTGCTGTTTCTCTGTCATCTCTGACTCGGCCTCGGTGTCTCAGAAAGTAATACAGCTGCAGGCTACCGGTGAGGCACATGTGTCGTCTTTGAAATGTTGTTTTTTTTTTTTTATCTCGGACATGTGCACAAGTAGGCGGGAGTGGGAGAATCAATCCTGCTTTTTATTTCAAATGTTGAAATCGAACTCTCATTACGATCGATTTTCAATTTAGAATCAATCAATTAAATTATAGTTCTGAATAGTTACTGATAAGGGGACGGTTTGAACTTAAACAAAGCAGCCAAAGCAGATCGATTACAGGCAACAAGTTGGTTTGGTGTGAATGTGACAGTTCATGATTCCACTTGCAATTGATAGCCAATTCTTGCTGTTATTGGTCACCTCTCTAATTTAATATCATGTTATTTACTATTAAAGTTCTTTAGTGTTGTGATAATGTAATATTATTAGTTCACTGCTGGGACTGGTGTGTTGTGTGTAACATGAGCGCCCTCTACTGGCCCAAAAACTCCATCACCAGTCTGCTGTTTCCTGTCCCTGTGGTAGATTGATGTGTATCAGTCGTTAAAAACACCATAATAAGTTGCTGGTCAAAGTGTATTGTATGCACTCCTTATGACCATAGTAAATGATTTTGGGATGATATGTTTGCTTCATATTAAAACTGTGTCTCCATTGTTCCCGATGGCTACTATATGTGAGTAAAGTTTTTCGGCAGCTTTTATTAGTTTGTAATACTTATTGCCAAATGGATATTACGTAATAATAATTCTCTTTTTTGTAGATTGCATGTGGTAGTGACCCTGTCCTCCCGGCCAACCGAAACAGCAGATCCAGGTGCTGCTATATCAGAATTTAGGCTAACGATAGCGGCTCTGTCCTGCTGAAATGAAACACACTGTTTGGAAATACAAACAATAAAACTTAAATGTATAATTTCTTGTATTTCTGCTGTAAACATCTGAAAAAAATTTTATGTGACAAGCTGATTTTACATGTTTCTGGATCATTCTGTTCTTGCTCTACGCTGCAATACAAAATGTTTCTACTAAAAAGTAGAAGCTGTTTTTGTCTCCTGCTTGAAATGAAGACGCCATTCTTGCTCCTTAGCAACAGTAATGAAGGTGAAGAGTTTGGATTATTATGTTATTAAGAAGAAACAACTATGAATCAAGCAAATAATGCAAAAACCCTTTACATACATACTTAACTCATAAAAAAAAAACAAGCACTTATACATTTTAACTGTAATCATCAAAGCTCAGTAAGAAAAGCTTGATAGAAGAAGAATCTTAAGTTGGTTTTGCACTCAAGAAATATATATACCACTGCGTTCAACTCTCAGTTTAGCACTGAATTTAACTGATCATCTGTGGCTTTTTATGGCAGCCTCCAGACCGGGCCGACCTGAGACCAGGTCACACGGCTCTGTTCAGCTCTCAGGACGTTTGCAGCTTCTGACTCAATCTGCGTTGAATCATGTTTAAGCTTTCAGATGATGGATTTATTCACTCTTTACTGATCAGAGCTGTATATTGTTGTGTTGTCGTTTCCTTAGAATAAGCCCTTTATATCTACGTAGGGAGCGGGTCCTCTTCCATGGAGACCGCCATGTTGCTACAGTAGCTCAGAACGGACAAACCGAACACTAGCTATGACTCCTGTGACTCATATGTCTAACAGAGTAAGGGTTCAGGAGTTTCTATCATGGTGTTTTTAAATCATTTTTTTAATGTTGAGCAGAGAGACCACCTGACTTCTATGAGACCCATGTTTACAGAGACACATAATGGTCTCCATCCTGTAAGTTTGTTCATATCAGGGGAGTTTTTACGTACCGCTGTCGCCACGTGCTGCTCGTGGGGGGATTGTTGGGTCTCTGTTAATTAAACAGTACAGTCTAGACCTCCTCTATATGAAAAGTGCCCTGAGATGACTTTTGTTGTGATTTGGCGCTATATAAATAAAATTGAATTGAATATCAGAAGATTTTCACCCAACTGCAATGCATGCTGGGAATTCAGTTAAGCTAACAGTGCCATGTAGGAATTTGTTCACTCAAATAGCTTTATGATTTTATGGGGGAATTATGAGTTATTAGTGTGCAAAGCTCCAACATGACATTATTTGTCCAGTGACATAACTAATATTAAAGAAGGTATAATAATAGGGAAATAGTCCTCCTTGTTGGCCAAACAAGGGGGGTCAATTAGCATCATGATTATCAATCTTTATTATGATTTTGCAAGGGTATTGGTCTTTTAACATTAAGTGACTGAGATGCAAGCGCTAGAAAACACAAACAAGTTCACTTTAGTTACACATTTATTAGTAATACTACAGCTACAAGTAGTAGTACAACATTTTAAAAACAAAACACAGGAGGGAAAGGTAAACTGGTACACAAGGCTACGGCTAGTGAATGAGTTGAATGCATGATGCAGAGTTATCTATTGTGTAGTTGGTGTGAGAAACCTGATTAACAGATGAGATGACTGTTACCTGAGAAGCAGTGAGTCAAATCAACGGTACAACAGCTTAGTTCTGAACTGCCGATTGAAGTTACAAATCATGAAGCACCAGGGTTTAAGCACGTTGATGAAGGTTTTGTATGAATACTTGCTTGCTCTCTGGGGGCGGCTTCTTGTGGAGAATGGAGTCTGATGTGCTGGAGTCTGGATCTGGTAGCGATGAGTGAGTCGGCCGGTCTGGACTTGAAAAGTTTCCATTAAGGGAGAGAGATCCTGGTTTATGCTCTCCTAGACTTGATCCTCAACTCACGACTCCAGATTGAGAAGATGTCACATCTTCAGACTAGCAAACTGAAAGCTTTCCACCAGCATGGCAGAAAGCAAGAAGACAAAAGTAAGCAGCAGCCCCAAAAAAGCAGCCTAGAGTCTCAGATAAGACACTGTTTTAAAGTTTCGGTCTGCCCGCCCAGAAGGTGCATCCTGGGGTTGCAGAGTTCAGGGGGAGCAGAGTCAGTCCCCTCCTGTCCACAGACAGGTGGGTACAGTTCCTGAATGTGGTTATTCTGTTAATCAAAGTATTTACAATTTAATAGTTTCATGATTCCTAATTTTGCATTTTTCATGGTAGCTTTAGTGTTCTGAAAGTGAACCAAGCAGAAGAGTACTAAACATGATAGTGTTATCAAGGATGATAGAACTATGTTAGTGTTACATTTCTTGGCTTAAAGGCAGTGGAATAAAAGTCTAACTAAAGCACATAATGACACACGTATGATATACACACATATCAACATGCAAAGATAATTGTCCTTAGACAAGATCTAAAACCACATCTGTAAGTCCATGAGTTCTTAAGTCCTCTGTTCTCCTTGATCTGACTACAAACGGCAGGGGTCCAGGCCATTGAGTGTGTGTGTTCTGGTAAATGTCTGTGAGTGTCTGTATGTCACTGGGGCATGGCATATAGTGCAACATGTCTTGTGCCTTATGCTGGTTTGCCCAGTGATCAGTTCTTGGGTTGGTAATTCAACCAGGTGCCAGCTCGTCTCTGTGTGTGACCGGCTCTTTTATCCACATGGTACCATCAGTTCACACTGGGGTGTGAATTGGTCTTCCCATCTTGCTGGCTCTTGTAGCTTGAAGGATCAAATACGGTTTTGGTCAGTGATCTGGTTTGGTGACCCTGCAGGAAACTGAGGGTTCTGTATCTGATCTTTTCTGTTTGAAGCAGATTGTTTAGTCGGTCTGGTCAGTGAGGAGTTTAAAACTTTCATTCATATCTTATTGGTCAGCATTCCTGGGGGGTTGAAGAAAGAGCTGGTCTGTCACTTGAGGTTTGTGCCGTCTGCCTTCAAAACATGCAGCAATCAACAGATCGGGATCAGCTGTGTGTTGGACCAGGGGTGCTTTTCATTCGGCTAACGATAAGATATGAGTGTTGTGTTTAATTGTGTTCTATATATGAGTCTTGTGTGTGGATTACTGGCACCCGAAGCAACCAGTCATACTGTTACATCTGTACTGTTACGCCTGTATACTTTATCAGCGAAGCCTAGTAAAACTGTTGGCAGTTGTATATTTTAAATCCAATTTGTTTCAGACCACACACCAAACATTGATGCATGCAGTAACTGGGTCTACTGTACTGCTGTACTGTATTGAGGATAAATAATTCACTAATGGTTAAAGCTTCATCATGTCTCTTGTCTAGTGTTGTTCTGGATGATACTGCAGGGCTGAGTGCTCTCCTAAATATTACTCAATTATGAAATTGAATTCATTTGTTCTGAAACTCTCTGTCCACTTCCACGTTCAGTCCTCGTAATTCAGCTTCAGTTTACTTAAGACATGTTTGGTTGTTGAGGAAGAAACAAAATCACAGAACTCCTTTTCATGTACGGTGTCAACAACCAATAAGTCTCGAGTGTTTTCTCTATTCTATGTAAAAACTGTAGAATTATGTCTTGCCGTTTTGGAGAAAATAAAAATGAACTTGATCTATTTACAATACGACAACAATCTACTGTCGACACTACCGCAAAGTGTGACGAATGACGCACAATCCCTCACTTTTGGCTTGAAACAACAGTTTATTTTGCTAACAACAAAATGATATCAGGTCTCACACAGTCAGTTTCATGGTAACAAAGTTCAGAAAACACTAAAACAAAGAAAGAAATAATTGAGTCAACCGCTGGTTAGCGAGTTACACAATGAAGATTTAATATGACACTAAAATCAAGTGAACAAAGTCACAGCGTGGCAACAAATTACTCTACGTTAAAGTTAAAATGAAACATATCATCACAAAGGCATTAGTTCTAGTCATCAGGAGTATATACAAAACACTTTTACCAACAAAATTTTAACTTATGTTGTTTCTAACTGAGCTTATAAACATTAACCTACCACAGGGATCACGTTCACATCAAACCAACTTGCATGTAATCATCTGCTTTCGCTGCTTGTTTATGATCAAACTGCCCACTATCAGTAACTATTCAGAACTATAATGACACTTATTAACACTATTGAATTTAATAGCAATATTGAGTTAGAAAACGTTAGCAGAAATGCTTTAAACTCAGCGCTAACGTTAGCTGGTTAGCTCGAAGCACTGTCGATTGTTTAACGTTGAGTTACAAAAATCTCACAGACGTTATGACGCTTGACTCTTCATAAAAAATCTCCGAGAGTCCATCCCCTGGTTTGTAGAACACATTTCAAAGCTGTACAATTTATGGGACAAAAACAATGTTAATAACTTCTGACAAGAAGCCGACACTAGTGTTAATGACTTGTAGGTTATAGTTTATTCCACTGATGTTAAAATCACTTAAAGGACCAGTGTGTAGGATTTAGAGGGATCAACTGGCAGAAACAGAATATCATATTCGTAAGTATGTTTTCATTAGTGTAAATAAGAAACTGTTTTTTCGCTACCTTAGAGCCATTTACATCTACAGAGGGAGCGGCTCCTCTTCCACTGAGCCGCCATGTTGCACCGCTGTGTTTCTAGAGTAGTTGTGCTTTCTCATCTCACAGGAAAACCTGACTCCCGGGCCGAACCTTCGCGGTCCTTCACAGTCCTGATGGCATCCTTCCCTGGCTGTTGCTGCTTATGCTTATTGTTGTTGTTGTGATTGTTTTTCTTCTGTCCCCCCTCCCTCTTTCCCTCTCTCTTTCTCTCTCTCAACCCAACCGGTCAAAGCAGATGGCCGCCCACCAAGAGCCGGGTTCTGCTTGAGGTTTCTACCCGTTAAAGGGGAGTTTTTCCTCACCGCTGTCGCCAAGTGCTTGCTCATGGGGGAATTGTTGGGTCTCTGTATATTAAAGAGTACGGTCTTGACCTGCTCTATGTGAAAAGTGCCTTGAGATGACTTCTGTTGTGATATGGCGCTATATAAATAAAAATTGATTGATTGATAGTCCAGAACAGACAAACCAAACGCTCGCTCTAGAGAGGGCCTTTCACGTTTTTTTAATGAATTTTGTGGCCACCATAGATTCTCCTACACGCTTGGAAGGGCAGGGAGACGGGTATTCAGTTGGTTTCAATCTGCAACCTCACCGCTAGATGCCACTAAATCCTACACTCTGGTCCTTTAAAAAAAGGGAAATTCAGGAGCTCAAAGCCATTCAGCTCATGCTATTTTCATTGCGTGGGCAGAGATTGGATATTTATACTTTACACTGCAGCTAACAATGTTTAAACATGATTGAGAAGCCCCTTACTGCAAGCTGGAACTTGGAGCGAGGCTACTTGTATAACCCCACAACCACCACAACCACCCACAACATTTATAAATAGTTTCTCTGAGGCCATCTTGTGGATGTCTGGTGATGTCTGATGTGAGTCATGTGTTACTTACAATAACAAACATTTTTTACTAAATCAGCAGCCTGGATTTATTGGGAATCCGTAAAAATACGAATGGATGACAAATTAAAGGAAAAACCAACAAAAAAATGTCACAGTAAGGTGTTGGGCCACCACGTGTCGCCAGAACAACTTCAATACATCTTGGCATTGATTCTACAGTCTCTGGACTCTTCTGGAGGGATGAACACTTTTCTTCAAAAAGATATTCCCTCATTTAGTGTTTTGATGATGGTGGTAGAGAGCGCTGTCTAACACGTCAGCCCAAAATCTCCCACAGTTGTTCAGTTGGGTTGAGATCCGGTATGAAGGCCGTAGCATACGATTCACATCATTTTCATACTCATCAAAGCATTCAGTGACCCCTTGTGCCCTATCATCAGGGCATTGACTCATCCTGGAGGAGACCACTCCCATCAGGATAGACATGTTTCATCACAGGATAAAGCTGATCACTCAGAACAACTTTGTTTTGATTTGCAGTGACCCTTCCCTCTAAGGCGACAAGTGGACCCAAACTATGCCAGCAAAATGCCCCCCAAAGCATAACAGAGCCACCAGACCTCCTCACTGTAGGGGTCCAGCATTCAGGCCTGGACATCTTTTTCCTTTAATTTGTCATCTGCCTGTATTCCTGTCTGACGTCCCTGGTTACAGAAAGAAAACTCCCGTTCATTTTTCACATAGATAATGTTACATGACATGAAAAAAACATTCAGGGTAATGGTTAATTAAGACTCCCAAGGTGTATTTCTGCAGAAACAGTCAATCACTCAACTTAAAATTCAACCATGTGTGCCGCTAACTGCTTAAACGCTGATTCTGATTTTCTGTTATGAATCCTCAGTTTGTATAGAGCCTCAAAACAGAACAACAGTTTTTAATGCTGGAGTTCGGGACTTTTGTCTCCCCCTTCGGGCAGTGAGAGTAAACGGGGCGCTCTGCTGTGATTTCCTAAGGACAAAGATGTAACTATGACAAGGGGAGGACATTTCTCTTTGCTTGATAATGTTAAAAGTAAAGTTAGACTTATCTGTTTCCCGACTCATTTTAAAAAAGACGAGAGAAAAAGAGAGAGAGGCAAGCTAGAGAGTGAATGAAGAGAGGGAGCAGTGGTTGTGAGAAAACTGGTGAATCAGATCAATAAAATGTTTTGAGCATCACACAACCCCCAGGAAACGACTTGTTTCATTACTAGAATTTGATCTTATAACATTTGGAAAGTCTAGAAGAGCCGAACGATTAACAGCCAAATGGCCGGAGAAATACAGAGAGATTTATGTGGCAGCAATAAGCTTAATCAGCACTGTGTGAACTCATTTGGCAAAGGTTTGAATGTATCGGACATTCATTTATATGTAAAAGTTTTGCACTGCAGGTGTAAGGCATGGACAGGAAGTAGGGGGACACCACTAACCTGTCTCTAAAACAAGTTCAACACTATGCTGAGTGACTGCGTTGGTGGCGTTTTAAATTACTCCCTGAAGTGAAAGCTTTCCCACATTGCTCACAGCTGTATGGTTTCTCTCCAGTGTGAATACGTTGATGGCGTTTTAGATGACTGTCTTGAGTGAAAGTATTACCACATTGCTCGCACCAGTACGGTTTCTCTTCGGTGTGAATGCGTTGGTGCCTTTTTAGATCGCTGACTCTAATGAAAGTTTTCCCACATTGCTCACACCAGAATGGTTTCTCTCCCGTGTGAATGCACTGATGCCTTTTCAGACTACTGTCTCTAGTGAAAGTGTTCCCGCACTGCTCACACCAATACGGTTTCTCTCCAGTGTGACTACCTTGATGCCTTTTCAGGCTACTGTCTTGAGTGAATGTTTTTCCACATTGCTCACACCAGTACAGTTTCTCTCCAGTGTGAATACGTTGGTGTTTCTTTAGGGCACTGCCTCGAGGGAATGTTTTACCACACTGGTTACAGCTGTATGGTTTCTCTCCAGTATGAATGCGCAGGTGGGTTTTTAAATTACCCTCTTGAGTGAAATTTTTCCCACATAGTTCACACCAGTACGGTTTCTCTCCAGTGTGAATACGTTGATGGCGTTTTAAAGTACTGTCTTGAGTGAACGTTTTCCCACATTGCTCACACCAGTATGGTTTTTCTTCAGTGTGAATGCGTTGGTGAGTTTTTAAGTTACTCTCTTTGGTAAAAGTTTTCCCACACTGCTCACACCAGTACAGTTTCTCTTCATTGTGAATGCGCTGGTGTATTTGTAGATTGCCTAGAAGAGTGAAAGTTTTCCCACATCGGTCACAACTGTGAAGTTTCTCTTCCGAATGGGCTCTCTGATGAATCCCTAAATATCCCGATGTCATGAAAGCCGTGTCACAGTGCTGAAAGCCGTGATGTTCCAGTCCCTTTCTTCCTGTTTGTTTCTATGGCAACAGACAGACACAGAAAGCGAGAGACAGTGAGATGACATGGTGATGCAAGTGATCTAAAACCATAAATAACAATTTGATCATGTCTGTGGATCATAACCCTCAGTGTTCAAGTTGGACTTAAATATTACTACCCAGCTGCAGGGGCGTGTCCACAGAGGGGGCACTGGGTCCTGACTATTCTTTATTATTAGTCAACAAACCCATTACAGAGTTACATCATGGGAAAGGCAGGATCAAGATTTGTTGAAGCTTGACTTTCAATATTTGTCAGGGTCTGAAATATATTAGAGGAGATCATCTGCATACAATCACAGTTTATGGGTCATTTCCACTGATTCCTGCAGTCTCCTGGTCTGATCTTAAATGTAGTAAAAAACGTTAAACAAACAGTGGGCAGTCAAAAACAACGGCCTCTCTGAAATGAAGCCTGTCTGTTCCGAATGTATCATTGCGGGCATAATCTTCTCTAGACAAAGTGCGAGGGCCTTAATAATTTTATAGGCCACATTTAGTAGGCTACTTCGTCATTAAGTCTGAGTTAGTTTGCTATGAAGAACTTTCAGCATACATTTCAGAAATACTGCACATAGCAAAAAGGGGACAATTTAAAAGATAATGCTTCATAAAATTAACGTCAACTCATAAGGGTTAGGGAGGAATTTTTACATTTTATGGAGACCTAATTGTCCATTCAGTAATAATAACAAATGTATAACACTTTTCTTAAAACAAAAAATAAAATCCAGGGAGACAGTGGTGTAAAATTACCACAGTTCAATAAATAATAGAGAATAATAATAATGAAACAATAATAATAGGCTAACTTCCTCAGACACCTCATTCTACAGTCTAGGTGCCTTAATAGTGAAAGCGCAGTCAAATAATATATATATAGCAGTGATCTGTGCTTGAATGAAAGAATGTAATGTAACTTTAGCTGCCTGATTACAACTATTGCAGTTTAAGTGACATGTAATCAAATTTGTATGATTACATGTCCTGATTAGGGCTGCGACGATCACCACATTACCGCGGTCAGGTAACGCCTACCACAAGATTGAGCTCATTACCGTCATCACTGCAAACATCCGTTAACTCGTAACTAACCAGTTAATATTTAAGAAAAGACTGTCTGTCAGTCGGTGGTCAAAGATAACGTTAGCTTGACTTTTAGCTCATCCTTCTTCTCCTCAAAGTGTTTTTCAATGAGTTTAGTCACGGTTGCTCTCAATGGCATAACATACTCAGGCTCGAGGTATGAATATAAATAATAATAGGAAAATAAGGCGACCCTGATTATAAGATGACTCCACTTTTCCAACAGCTGTTTTATGTTTACATCATAGTATAGTTACGTACTCACACTCTCTCCTCTTGGAAGCGGTCATAAATTATTTTCTCTGGCAGTTCTCGTTTATTAGACTTCCTGTTTGTCCTTTTGAGCTTCTTATCATCTGTCACAGCGTTTCACACGTTAAACGAGCCTTCAGAAACTCCTGCAGAGTTCAGCTGGATTAACCAAACATTTTTAGAGCCGACCGACTAACACGCTCACTATGAACAGACAATTGCCAGCCTAGCAACGTTAAGGCTTCAAACAACCTATAATGCATAATGCAGTAGGTTTTACACCAGTACTTTACCATTCACTCAACTCTATGAGTTGTTAACAGCTCCACCAAATAGAGATTTTTCCCTCTAAACTTCTCACATGCTTTCATTTCAATAAATGTTCAAATAGTAAGATTTTTCATGCAGGACTTTTACTTGTAATGGAGTATTTTTACACTGTTGTACTGACACTTTTACTTAAGTAAAGGATCCAAATACTTCTTCCACCACTGCAGATGTGTTAAAAACATCGACTGCATGCCGGCTGGCAAAGCCACAGTGAAGCTCAGTTTCTGACATTAACTAAAATCCTCTTGGCCTGAGCATGCGCCGCACAGAGGAATGTAAAATTCCTCAAACACAAAGTAAACAGAGTTTATTTTCTCGCTTTGTTCCAATTACTCACAACAAGGTGAAACACAGATCTTTTTGTAGTTTTTACGGCCAAAAAACTCAGTGAACACAAAGTCTGGAAGTGTTTTAGTTTCCTTTTTTCAGACTTTCTCTCCAACAACAGAATGAACAGATGATACACGGACCCTCCAGACTCGTCCTCGTGTCTTTAGTCTCGTTATGAAGCCGGTTTCATCATGAAGTCCTGAACACTGACCTGTTTATCGGTGGTAGCAGAGGGTGAACCTGGTTCTTCTCTTTTAACAGGGTTGTTGGTGTGGTTCTCCAGGTTCTGGTTCTCCTCTATTTTGATCTTGTAGTGGTCCTGGTCTGTGAAATCCAGCAGGTCTCCTCTCTGACTGATGGACTGTTCTTCTTCTTCTTCTTTTTCCTGTTTTATGTCGGGTAGCAACCAGTGTTGAGGTGCATTACTGACACCTGCTGTGTTGTTGGAGTGTGAACCAGAGTTTTCTGTCCCCTTAAACAAACAAACACAAGACAAAACAAATAAATATAATTTTAAAAAACAACAATATTTCACTAAACACTAAATTATTTTGTTCAGTCCAGTTTCAGACTCAGTTCTTCCTCTTCAAGCTTCCCTCTCTTCCTCTTTATTGATTCTCGTTATCCTCTTTATCATCTCGACTGTGTAAACTGACAAATGATCTGATGTTAACAGAAACTTGTGAGGCTGGTAAACTAAAAGTGAAACCTGTGCTCCCAGTATTCAGATCCTCGGATCCATCTGTGTTTACTGGGACTGCTGATGTACTTTTACTTGAGTAGATTTTTTCATGCAGGACTGGAGTGTTTTTACATTGCTGCATTGGTACTTTACTTCAGTAAAAGGATCTAAATACTTCTTCCACCACCGCAGATATGTTAAAAACATCGACTACATGCTGCCTGTTAGCAGCAACGAAGCCACAATGAGGTCGGCTTTTACACGCGCTGTACTGAACATGCGCCGCATGGGCGAATATAAAATTCCACAAACACAAAGTAAACAGAGATTATTTTCTCGCTTTGTTCCGATTACTCACAACAAGCTGAAACCAGGAAACACTGAAACCTTTTTGTAGTTTTTACAGCCAAAAAACTCAGTGAACACAAAGCCTGGAAGTGTTTTAGTTTCTTTTTTTTTCAGACTTTCTCTCCAACAACAGAATGAACAGATGATACACGGACCCTCCAGACTCGTCCTCGTGTCTTTAGTCTCGTTATGAAGCCGGTTTCATCATGAAGTCCTGAACACTGACCTGTTTATCGGTGGTAGCAGAGGGTGAACCTGGTTCTTCTCTTTTAACAGGGTTGTTGGTGTGGTTCTCCGGGTTCTGGTTCTCCTCTATTTTGATCTTGTAGTGATCCTGGTCTATGAAATCCAGCAGGTCTCCTCTCTGACTGATGGACTGTTCTTCTTCTTCTTCTTTTTCCTGTTTTATGTCGGGTAGCAACCAGTGTTGAGGTGCATTACTGACACCTGCTGTGTTGTTGGAGTGTGAACCAGAGTTTTCTATCCCCTTAAACAAACAAACAAACACAAGAAAAAACAAATAAATACAAAGATAAACTATATTTCAAATGTTCAAATGATCCAATATTTCAGCAAAAATCAAAGATTAGAGAAAAAGTCCAAAAACTGAAAACAGATTTGTGTATCAGAACTTTGTTTTTTCTTCTTTCCTCTCCCATTAATCATCTCACCACCACTCAGATTTATCTGCTGACCCTTTGGCGGGGCCCGACCCCTAGGTTGGGAACCACTGGACTAAACTAGCTAACTGTATATATAAATGAGTCACGAGACTTTGACCTACAAATCTTGAATTTACATGTTTTTTCTATCTTTTGTTGTTTTTGAGATATTAGAGTGTGAGTTTTAAAGTCTTTTCTTGCTCCTCCTGTGATTTTATAATGAGTGTGTATTGCGGAATGTTTCACGGCACTGAGGGAGTGACATCACCAGGAGCAGTTGGAGAGGAGGATTTTAGAGTACGCTTCTTGTGAAATCTCCTCATAAATCCCATGACTTTGGTCAAATCTTACATTAAAAATCATATTTTAGTAGGAAATGTTGTGGTGAATCCATTGATACAGGTTTGAAAGTGGTCAGACTTATAGTTTAGATGTCAGAAGCCTCAGTTTGACACAAAGTTCATGCCCATAGATTGCCTCCCCATTGGTTTACATTGTAAGGGTGATGTGGCACTGCAACTTTCAGGGCTTATTAAATCCAAACCGTTCAAGTTATTACAAAGTTTTTAACAACTTTTTTTCAGCACAGTGTCACAAGTCACCTATTAAAGTTTGAAGCTGATACCATTAACGCCCTCGGAGGAGATAGCGTTTGTTCGAGGGCCAAAGTTGGGGCAAAGTCTTATTTTGAAAGGCTAATTGCGGACTTCCTGTTGGATTTAGGTCAGGGGTGTCAGCGTATGATTTGTAGGTCTTGATGAGACGAACAATTGAGTTTTGGTTTGATCTCTCTACGACATTCCTACGGGCCGTGGCGGCCATTTTAGTTACATAGGTGGCGCTAGAGAGCACATTTTGGCACTTTGGGGGTTAACTTTTACATTTTATCAAATTTTTCACCAGACCTGATGTGCATGCCAAATTTGGTGAGTTTTTGAGCATGTTTAGGGGTCAAATTAAGGGTTTAAGTGGCGTAATAATAAAGAAAGGAACAAACACACGAAAAACAATATGGTCTTCGCCCTTAGGCAGAGGACTACTGTAAAACAGTAGAAACAGTAGTCCTCTGCCTATTGGGCTCAGTCCCTAATAATATATCAGTCAGAGGGACCAAACCACTACTTTTACTGCAATACTTTAACTACTGATGATTAGGGGTCGTTTGATATTAAGACAAACACCGGTCTGGTAATACTGAATTTAACCACCAGGTGTCACATGTGACTCAGCGGCTCCCAAGTGGAACATAACGAGAGCCCATGAATGAGTGCAGAAGCACCACGATCGGGACAACCGAGCCTCTCTCTGCAGCAATGGAAGCACGATATTGTTGCAGGTGGGATCGCAGGTTAGGTGTGTTTCCACATTTTGTGACGACATGTTGCCTAATCAATGTTATTCTGCTTCAAATCCAAAATGTTGCCATACTGACTCAGTTTTCATTTTCTTGGACAGTAACTCTGCCGTGTCTTCTCACCCAAAAAAGTCCATGAGCTTCCTAGTAACCATCATACCATGCACCGTGTGCATCGTCTTCCCCCATCTTTGATTGGTCTACTGATATTTGATCTCGTTGCCGGCCTCGGCACTAAATCGTGCACAGCCTGTCAATCTTTTTTTTCCACTCAGACACTACTGGCTCTGTTTATAAACAACATAATAATATGTTAATTACATCATATTGCTTATTACTAACGCAATACAAGTTGGATTTAGTGCTGCTGATGAAGGCTACCTTTTCATTTGCCATAACGTCTCATAATGACAAATGGCGGTTCAGTCCAACCGGTTTACAGTCACATGACTCTTATAACAGAAACATGAGCATCTAACATCGGTGGACGTTTGTCAGTCCTTCACGCTGTACGTTAGATTATAAAACTCTTTGTGCAAAAGCAGCAAAACTCAACCAGGACGGAAGGATTTAGGAGGACCAGAAGTTAAAAGACAAAGAGACAGTGTTCAAGTGCTGCTTCGTCATCTGATTTACTGTCATTGATCCACGTTATCAGCAGGCCCACATGGAATCTGCGTCCGCAACACCTCCACAGATTTTCCACAGATTTTAAACCAATAGAGATGCTGCTTGTAAGTTTTGTTTTTTGCCGTTTTTAGAGGTTCTCAAAAGATATTTGGTGAAGTTGAGGTCAAAGGGCCGTACCAGTTATTTATGTATTTGTTTGTTAATTGTTGGGAGATGATTAATGATTAATGTTTTTGCAAATTAATTTTTGCTCTCTCTCTGCTCCACATTGAACCTTGTGTTTTATGCTGGTCGAGTTTTCCAACAAACGTTCACACTTTGTTTTGAAATGTTTGTGATGAAATAAAATCTCAAATTCAGTGTTTCTACTAAAATCTACTAAATGTTTCTCTCAGCGTGCTTGAGGTAATTTTAGGTTGTTTTAATGTTTTGTGTTTGTGCTTATTTTTGCTCAAAAACAATCTTTGTTATCTTAAATGAATATTATTTATCACATTACAAGAAAAAAAACAACATTCCACTGAATTCCGCAGATTTTCATTCTGGATCAGCACTGATCCAGATTCTGTGTGGGCCTGGTTATTAGTTAGTTAATTATATTAACCAGAATATGAACCGTCAGTCTGTCTACACCGCGGCGCCATCTTGAAACCATCATGAAGTCCTGAACACTGACCTGTTTATCGGTGGTAGCAGAGGGTGAACCTGGTTCTTCCCTTTTAACAGGGTTGTTGGTGTGGTTCTCCGGGTTCTGGTTCTCCTCCATTCTGATCTTGTAGTGGTCCTGGTCTTTGAAATCCAGCAGGTCTCCTCTCTGACTGATGGACTGTTCTTCTTCTTCTTCTTCTTCTTCTTTTTCCTGTTTTATGTCGGGTAGCAACCAGTGTTGAGGTGCATTACTGACACCTGCTGTGTTGTTGGAGTGTGAACCAGAGTTTTCTGTCCCCTTAAACAAACAAACACAAGAAAACACTAAATTCTTTTGTTCAGTCCGGTTTCTTTCCAATAATGGAGCAGACTGTCTAACCTCAGACTCAGTTCTTCCTCTTCAAGCTTCCCTCTTTTCCTCTTTATTGATTCTCGTTCAACAGTGTTTTTGTCAGTGACAAATGATCTGCTGCACTGATTCCTCTATTTGACAGTGGTCACATGATCCTGACGGATGTTTGCCTATTAAGTGCAGTGTTTTATTTAGTTTGGTGTGTCCTACCCTCAGCCTTGTTAAGATCTTCTAACTAACCTCACTGTGTCCACTTCTGGCTGCACTGCGTAGAGGTTTCTTTTGGTTCAGATTTACTGAGTGAAACGTCCAGGATCTCCTCGTGTTTCAGTATCTTTACGACTCTTGAAAACAACTGTGATTGATCCCCGTTTGGAGTGTAAATATTGGCTAAAATGACACAATATACAGTTTGATATCAGAGACAGTATTAGTGGAAACAAACGGGATGTTTTTGTTAACGAGTATAGATATTCTCCCGGCTCTGGGGATGCAGTAGACGTAAACACCAAGTTTAAAAGTCTCATTAGTGGTTTGTATCTGTGCCTCTGATTTATCACTCATATGTCATCATTTGTATGTCAACTCAGCATTTTTAGATGTAAATATATTTGTGAATCTCCACCTGTTTGTGTGGATTCTTCTGAAACTGTTTCCGCTGCTGTTTCACACAAAAATCCACTAATAAAGGAAGGATGTGACTCGTAAATGTCACGTGGCTCTTGTCTCATTAAACACTGTAGAGCGATTTGAGAATTAATGTAAACTTCAACATTCGCAAATAATCAACAGATGGATCAATAATGACAATAATCGTCAGTTACAGACTAGAAACCAGAAGACTGAAAACATCAAAGTGACCAGTTAGCCTCTTAGCTTCCGCTCCGTTAGCATTAGCTCCTTTAAAACTACCGTCTAACTTTGAATTCTTCTGCCATCCTAAAGCTAAAGCTAACAGTTAGCTGTCCGGAGCTAACAGCTGCTAATGAGCCAACCAGTTAGCATCGGAGCTAGCGCAGCATGCTAACGCAGGCGCAGTTCGGGCTTCTGTTCGCTTCTGTTCGCGCTCGCTTCGGTTTAATGTGTTCATGGTGTGTTTTTACCTTCAGTCCTGCCGCTTAAAAGCTGAGAAATCAGCTCGTTTGTTAGCTTAACAACATAATTATCCCGCCGTCAGTCCGAGAAAACAACGAACCAACGAGACTTCCGGTTAGCTTTACTTCCGTTCAAGTTTTCAGTTACTGAGATAAACTCGCCCCCTCTAACGGCCAGGAGGGGAACAACAGGCGGCGCGTTTTTAGGTTTTCAGGGTGTTTTGGGGATTATTGAAGCCAAAAGTGTTTGATTTTGTAGCAGATTTTCTCAAAAATTCTGTCGCTCTTTTTTTGAGGTAAAACTGCGGGAATTGGGAAAAATTACAAGCAAAGGAAAATAATATGACTATAAGACTAATAAGACTACTACTAAGATTGAGGTGTTGTATGGGAAAAAGTTATAAACATAAGTTTAAACATGGGTTTACTGTGTTCTTATTGAATTGCTGCCTGTCATGTTATCTGCATATGTTTGATAACTGCAGCGTACTGATCAGTCTTCACTAAAACTAACAAAGTTTGGATTTATCTAAGGGGCCACAAGATGATTGTTACAGCAAAAACATACTTCTGACACACAAAATTGTTGGTTTTTTTGCCAGCTCTCCTCTAATTTTTGCTTTTATTGTGAATTTAATCTTTTCAAAACAAAAACCCTCTTTTATTTAATGAGTAGACAATGCAATGTGTGACGTGTGGTCCCGGGTAGACTTTGCTTTATTTTAAAGGGCCACAAGCCAAAATGGTTGTGAACCATCTTCACTAACAAAGTTTTAGTGAAGACCCTAACCCTCACAACAGTTCCTGAGGTCAACAACCTTTTAACAGCTTAAGAAAACATCATGTTTATTACTGACAGCTGTGAACAGCCGCCTCAAGGACGTCTCATTTCTCTAAAAACATATTTAGTTATGCTGCTATAGGCCTAGACTGCTGGGGGACTTCCCATGATGCACTGAGCTCCTCTCTCCTCCTCCTCCTCTCCATCTGTATGTATTCATGTAACATCAATGCATGTCACTAACTTTGCTTCTTCCCCGGAGTTTTTTGTGCTTTCTCATCTCACAGAAAAACCTGAGTCCCGGGCCGAACCTTCGCGGTTCTTCACAGTCCTGATGGCATCCTTCCCTGGCTGTTGCTGCTTGTGCTTGTTGTTGTTTGTTGTTGTCATTGTTTTTCTTCTGTCCCCCCTCCCCCTTTCCCTCTCTCTTTCTCTCTCTCAACCCAACCGGTCAAAGCAGATGGCCGCCCACCAAGAGCCGGGGTCTGCTTGAGGTTTCTACCCGTTAAAGGGGAGTTTTTCCTTACCGCTGTTGCCAAGTGCTGCTCATGGGGGAATTGTTGGGTCTCTGTATATTAAAGAGTACGGTCTTGACCTGCTCTATGTGAAAAGTGCCTTGAGATGACTTCTGTTGTGATATGGCGCTATATAAATAAAGATTGATTGATTGATTGATTGATATTTCCTCGTTTCCTCTCTCCTTGCATCTTTAGTTGGGAGGGGGGGGGGGGGGGGGGGGGGACTAAGACGCAAGTGAAGGAAACGTGGACGCAGTTAAAGGGAATCGGGATGTTAGTCTGATGCAGCAGTCATGGAGACTGATGGCGTTCAGAATACATATATGTGAGTTTTGGACCTTCAGGTGTTTTGATTTTCTGCTCTCATGTTCAGTTTTAACAGTCAATAATCAACCAGTTTTTACCAACCAGACAGCAGGTGTCACCATTTTCCTCAGTAAAGCCTTGTTGACGCGCTGAAGCTTGATGATGAATCATCTTCATATATTACTGTTTGTAGTTTGTTGAGAACTGTGAACTACTACTGGGAAATAAACAGTCGATGTTCTGTGAGTTTGTTAGTGTGACACAAATAACATCAAGACTTTGTGATGTTACTGAAGCCACTGCATTTATATTTATATTTATATCTTTGACATTTCCAGGACGGTCGTCCATCAATCAGACCAACTGAGGATTCTTCTTCTGGTGTTTTAGGCAGAGTAGACGCTTCGATCATCTTGCACAAATGTTTTCCAGATAACAAGTTTATAACAATCTGAAGCGTCCATGTTTAAAGTCAGATTGCAGATGTTTACTGCCGTTCTGTCACATCTTTCATCAGTTTTGTTGTGAAGTGAAGAGCAGCTGTTAACCTGTGGACGTCATGACAACAGATTTATATGACAGTGTGTGATTGGTTGAACAGTCCGTACATGTTGCTTCTGTTTTTAATCATGATTTCCAACCATGAAAATAAAGCATGAAGTCTGCAGGACGTCACACGGAGGAACTCCCTCCACAGGATGGAGGCATGAAGAGCTTTTTACACACATGCAAGAGAGGAAATAATCCACAACGAACAACTTCAGATCACCACTGAAACAAGTTTGAATCCATTTATATTTACACAACAGATATTTTACAAATTAAATTAAGTATTTTGAAGTCATTTTTGTTGTTCTGCAGCAACATTCACAAGTTAGAACAGCTCTGGTATCACATAGAGACCATCTGTAGCACCAGCTGTTCATAAGGGCTCAATGGAACAATTAGTATTTACTCTGAAGAATTCAAAGAGCACAGCTGGAACACCTCTTCCTGTTAGTCTCCATATGAGCTTCACAGGCTTTGATACACACTTTTGAAATCAAATTTAATGCTTTTTAAGACCTCAACATGGAAAATTTAAACATCTTCCCACAGAAAAACAACTGCACATTAGCGATACGTATGAAACCAATATCAGGATATTTATAAAGGGTTGTGTTTGTTATTCAAATTAAAAGAGTCCAGATGAGCCTGAGACTGAATCGAGACCTTTTCCAACACTGAGCTTCGACCGATTAAGCAGCAGACACCGAAGCAGTTTTTAATTCTGTTATTTCAGAGTTAATTCTGTTTGAAACCTCATGACTGCAGATCTGACATTAGATAATGTGATACAAAGTCAGTCTGGTCCACTAAACTACAACTCCCAGCACGTTACCTACTGATTTATCTTCTTGTAACATTTACTGAAAAAAAAACATCTTCTGTCAACGTTAAATATTAATTTTAGTCTCAGATTTATTTTAATTTAAATGAAATATCAGTCAAACCTACGTCCTTGTTTCAGACACTGATGCTGCTTCACATGAGGCAAAAACAAGGAACAGAAGCATCCAAATACTTCAAATAATCTGCAGAGAAGAAGAAAAGCCACTGAAACTGGTGTGGTGCTGCGTTTACTGCCGGGTTGAATCCTGATCTCACACTCAGCAGACACTAAACTTTTAGTTACGGAGAGCGGAACGTGAAAAATATCAGCTGTCTCACTTATTAATGCTTTAATTTAAGACTACTTGTTCATGTGTGGACTCAGTAAACACACCATCAGTAGCGGATTGACGAGACCGAGTGCAATGCATTCTGGTTGTTATGGGATTTACAGTCTTTTTCCTCAGTTTTCTCTAGTCACAGGGCACCAATTTCAAAAATAATTGCACATTTATACAATAGAGGTGACCTAGTTTTGAGAAATCATATCTACAGCAGTGAAATCTCCTTTTAACAAAAAAAAAAACAATTCATAAACTCGTATCTTCTGTTTTTACTGACTTTATGATTATTGACTCTTCATAAAAAATCTCTCTGAAAGTCCATCCTCTGGTTTGTAGAATATATTTCAAAGCTGGACAATTTATGGGACAAAAATAACAATTCAGCTGTTAATAATAATAATAATAATAGACAACAAGCTAACACTAATGTTAAAGCTGGAGTTGCAGGACGTCGGTTTACATCCAAGCCCTTGACAAACAAGTTCGCACAATACTGATTAAGCCAATTATCGCCAAGTAAATCTCTCTGGTATCTGGTGACATTATGACTGGACAGCTGGACCCGTTGCGGTGATAAGGCTTCAGTTAGCAGATTTTAGCTTGTCTTGACCCGCTAACTGTTAGCTCCCAAAGCTAAAAACAAGCCGGCTGTGCCAAACTCGGCACGCTGTCTGGACTGGGAAAACTTTAAAATGTGAGCGTGTGATGACTAAAATCTGTCACTTAGTTAAAATGTACAATCAAAACAACCAGGATCAATCAGGTACATATCATCACAGAAACACTTGTTATGGTCATTGAGACAACATACAATCCACTTCTATTAACAAAAACTAACATATTATGGTGGTTCAACTGAGACTTCCAGCAGTAAACTGATGATAATACATTGTCACAAGACTGACGAGATATATTTGTAAATATAAAATAATAATAAATAACATGATGTTAAAATAGAAAAGTGACCAAGTGATACATTAATTTACAATAACAGCAAGAATTGGCTAATAAAGGCAAGTGGAATCATTAACTCTGTCACATTTAAGATCACACTGCCCCTTCATCAGTAACTATAATATAATGACACTTTTTGACATTATATTGCATTTAATTGCAATATTGAACAAAAAAATATCAACAGAAAGGCTTTAAGCTCAGAGCTGACATTAGCTGGTTAGCTTGCTGCATCCTTGATTGTTTATCATTGAATAAAAAAATCTCACAAACATGTATCTGCTGTTTTTACTGAAATTATGACTCTTGACTCTTCATAATGCGATGATTTAGCTGCTAATAATAGCAAAGATCAATTCCGCACCTCTGAGGCAATTACAAATTCATTTAACACATTTTATTCAAACACACCATGAAACTAAAAAAATTCAAAATAAAAAATAAATAAAAAACCTTTCTGTCTATAGTTAACTCAGACTACCAAGGTGCATTTCAGAAACAGTCAATCACTGAGCTTAAAATTTGGTCACATATGCCACTAATGGCATATATGCTTATTCTTAAATGACTTCATAGCAATCGGTTTATAGAGAAGCTCAGGATAAAACAACACTGTTATTAAGACATTTAGAGGAGGCAGGGAGACACCTCTAAGCTGCCTCTAAAACATGTTCAACACGATGGTGAGTGACTGCGTTGATGGGTTTTTAGTGAATTCCCGTGAGCAAAAGTTTCCCCACATTGCTCACACCAGTAAGGTTTCTCTCCAGTGTGAATGCGTTGGTGGATCTGTAGATTACCAGGAGTACTGAAAGTTTTCCCACATTGGTCACAACTGTATGATCTCTCTCCGGTGTGGATGCGTTCGTGGGTTTTTAGATGACTATCTGTGGTAAAACCTTTCCCACACTGATCACACCAGTATGGTTTCTCTCCAGTATGTGTTCGTTGGTGGACTTTTAGATGATCGTCTCTAGCGAAAGCTTTCCCACATTGATCACAGCTGTACGGTTTCTCTCCAGTGTGAATCCTTTCATGGACGTTTAGATTACTGTCTGAAGTGAAAGCTTTCCCACATTGGTTGCAACTGTACGGTTTCTCACCAGTATGAATGCGTTGATGGATTTTCAGATGGCTGCCTCTACTGAAAGCTTTCTGACATTGGTCACAGCTGTACGGTTTCTCTCCTGTATGAACATATTGGTGACGTTTTAGGGTTCTCTCATCAGTGAAACGTTTCCCACATTGGTCACATCTGTGCGGCTTCTCTCCTGTATGAATGCGTTGATGAGTTGTCAGATGACTCTCCTGAGTGAAACCTTTCCCACATTGGTCACAGCTATACGGTTTCTCTCCAGTGTGAACACGTCGATGGTTTTGTAGATTACCAAGAGCACTGAACGTTTTCTTACATTGGTCACAGCTATACGGTTTCTCTCCGGTATGAATGCGTTGGTGAATTTGTAGATTACCACGAGCACTGAAAGCTTTCCCACATTGGTCACAGCTATACGGTTTCTCTCCAGTGTGAATGCGTCCATGAGTTTGTAGGTTACAAAGAGCACCAAAAGTTTTCCCACATTGTTCACAACTGTAAGGTTTCTCTCCAGTGTGAATCCATTGATGGCTTTTCAGAGTGATTTCTCTAGCAAAAGCTTTCCCACATTGATCACAGCTGTATGGTTTCTCTCCAGTGTGAATCCGTTCATGGGTTTTTAGACTACTGTCTGTAGTGAAAACTTTCCCACATTTGTCACACCTGGGAAGTTTCTCTCCTGTGTGAACTTTCTGATGAATCTTTAAATATTTTGATGTCGTGAAGGATTTGTCACAGTGCTGACAGCGGTGGTGTTTGAGTCCCTTTCTTCCTGTTTGTTTCTATGGCAACAGACAAACACAGAGAAAGAGAGTCAGAGCATGTGAGATGACATGGTGGATCGAGTGATGTAATACCATAAATAATATTTAGATCTTGTCTGTGGAACATAACCCAGAGTGTTCCACTTGGACTAAAGCATTACTACCCAGCTACAGGGGCTAGTCGAAAAACCCATTATTTATTTATTTTTAATAAATCTGTTATTTGTAGTTCTGTCACAGTACAACAAATGTGCTGAATTGTTGCACTGGAATCTATATTTGACAGAACCAAAGTTTCTTGTATAACACATTTTAGTTTAGATGTTTTCTCAACTAAAATGTGTTGCACAAGTAGCATCAAGTAAGCTGTAGTAAGCTAGATCGATATTGAAATATCATATCAATAAATTAGGTCTCTACTGGATTACTGTGTTGTAAAATGGCAGCAACAATAATGATGCTCTGTGGCAGAAAAACTGCTGTTTTACCATCATTGAGTTCTAACATTTTGTGATTGACAGCTAACCTAGGGACGTGTTTAAATATTTAGTTACTCAGAGTTATGTATCTCTGTGGTGCAAGCTTTTCTTTTAGTAATGTATAAATCACAACTGAGTCATAATTTACATTATGACTAACTCCTAAATTCCACCGGGTGCATGTGTGGCGCGTTCCGGCTCCGACACGGCTGCCGGAGCTGATAGCGGCCACTCTAGTCAATGTATCTGATTCCACCAGGCGCCGCAGTGTGTTTCAGAAGCGTCCCAGAAGCGGCTCTCTACTCCGCTGCGCTAAAGATAGACGCCTCCTCTATTTTTTATGGAAGCCGCGTCAAGCAGCACAGAGCAGATCGAGCTGGGCAGGAAGTCAGACACAGAAACAGCATTGAGCATCCGGTCAATTTTCAAAATAAATCACCGCGTGCAGACTCCTGGTCGTATATCAACAATAAACGCAATTAAAACAGACGAATAAAGAAACCATTTAACTACGTAGCCTAATTAACCATAGAAGAAGCACAAAAATCAAGGAAAATGACCAAATCAACTAAAGTTGAGCAAGTTAACAAAATTGGGCAGTTTAGTTGCCCTACTACTGCAGTAATTACGGTAGCCTTAAGGGACTTTATCAGCTTTGACTAGGTTGCTGTAATTACTGTAGTAGGAGTGCAACTGACTTTAAACGGCAGAAGGCTTCCCCGCAGTGAAGACACTCCGCTTCTGACACGCTCCCGGTGGAATAGGGCGCTGTGTAGAGGACGGAGCAAAACCACGTCGGAGCCGGAACGCGGTGCACACGCTCCCGGTGGAATCCCGGGGTAAGTTTGAACTTCCACACAGCTGGTGCAACAGGCTGCAGCAGTTTTTTGTTCTACTCTACAGCTACATGTGTTGGCTTGTAACAGGCTGATATCTACTCTATGACTGTCCAGATGCTCTCAGGAAACATCTGCAGAAGCCTCCAGCTGCTGGAGAAGTTAACCTATGTCACCAAAATGGCTAGAGCCAGCCCTGCCCTCCAGACTCGTCCTCGTGTCTTTAGTCTCGTTATGAAGCCGGTTTTATCATGAAGTCCTGAACACTGACCTGTTTATCGGTGGTAGCAGAGGGTGAACCTGGTTCTTCTCTTTTAACAGGGTTGTTGGTGTGGTTCTCCAGGTTCTGGTTCTCCTCTATTTTGATCTTGTAGTGGTCCTGGTCTGTGAAATCCAGCAGGTCTCCTCTCTGACTGATGGACTGTTCTTCTTCTTCTTCTTTTTCCTGTTTTATGTCGGGTAGCAACCAGTGTTGAGGTGCATCACTGACACCTGCTGTGTTGTTGGAGTGTGAACCAGAGTTTTCTGTCCCCTTAAACAAACAAACACAAGAAAACACTAAATTGTTTTGTTCAGTCCAGTTTCTTTCCAATAATGGAGCAGACTGTCTAACCTCAGACTCAGTTCTTCCTCTTCAAGCTTCCCTCTTTTCCTCTTTATTGATTCTTGTTCAACAGTGTTTTTGTCAGTGACAAATGATCTGCTGCACTGATTCCTCTATTTGACAGTGGTCACATGATCCTGACGGATGTTTGCCTATTAACTGCAGTGTTTTATTTAGTTTGGTGTGTCCTACCCTCAGCCTTGTTGAGATCTTCTAACTAACCTCACTGTGTCGAGGTGTCGTCCTGTGTTTGCTGTATCCCGACTGTGCTGCTGCTCTTCAACCATGTTTCTCTTCATTATTGTGGAGTTCAAGTATCTCGGGGGTCTTGTTTATGATTGAGGATCAGCAGTAATGTGGTCGTTGTATCGGACCGTTGAGGTGAAGAAAGAGCCAGAAGGCAAGGCGCTCAATTTCTTCACCCCAACCCTCACCTACGGTCACGAGCTTTGGTTAGTGACTGAAAGAATGAGTTAACAGATACAAGCAGACCAGATGGGATGATGGTCTCTGGGCTCAGCCTTAGAGAGGAGCTCAGAGTAGAGCCGCTGCTCCTTCATAGCAAAAGAGGCCAGCTGAGACGGTTTGGGCAACTGGTCAGGACATGTTCCAGGCACGTCCAGCTAGTAGGAGACTCCCGGGCAGACCCAGAACACACCGGAGGGACTAAAAATCTCTACTGGTCTGGAAACACCCAGGAGGAGCAGTGAAGCCACAGTGAAGCTCAGTATCTGACATTAACTAGAAATCCTCTTCAGAAACATTTACACATACCGGCGTAAATTCCTCAAACAGAGTAAACAGAGATTATTTTCTAATTTTGTTTGTTTCTCACAACATGAAGAAACGAGGACCAGTCAAAAAACTCAGTGAACACAAAGTCTGGAAGTGTTTTAGCTTCTTTTTTTTCAGACTTTCTCTCCAACAACAGAATGAACAGATGATACACGGACCCTCCAGACTCGTCCTCGTGTCTTTAGTCTCGTTATGAAGCCGGTTTTATCATGAAGTCCTGAACACTGACCTGTTTATCGGTGGTAGCAGAGGGTGAACCTGGTTCTTCTCTTTTAACAGGGTTGTTGGTGTGGTTCTCCAGGTTCTGGTTCTCCTCCATTCTGATCTTGTAGTAGTCCTGGTCTGTGAAATCCAGCAGGTCTCCTCTCTGACTGATGGACTGTTCTTCTTCTTCTTCCTGTTTTATGTCGGGTAGCAACCAGTGTTGAAGTAGACAAAACACGACAATTAAAGAACTCAAGCTTTCTATGATCAGGTTTCGTAACTCAAAGACCTTTGTTGGAATAAAAAAGGTTTTCATGTAGTTCGTCTTCAAAAACAGCAGCAGTTGCATTTTTGATTTAATGACTAAATTGTTCCTTTTTCGAGGCAAACATGAAGAACGCTCTAAACTTTTTACCACTCGAGACGAATGAACAAGCGCACAACACTCTAAACTGTGAGCGCTGCATGATGGGAAAACCCTGATGACGGGCATTTTTCTATTCATCAAGAAAATGTATCAATTAATCATGAAAATGATGAGAAGATTACTCAATGATGAAAATAATCACTTGTTGACTATTAAAATCTCTTTTGTCTGATCAACAGTCCAAATTATTTGACATGATATTCAGTTTACTATCATGTACGACACAAAAACTCTCACATCTGACAGTCAGCAACCTGCACATTTTCACATTTTTGCTTTAATAAATGAATAAAATGATTTTTTTTTTAAACTTGTGAAGAGGATTTAAATGACGGGAGGAGCAGCGAGTTCAGTGAGAAACAGTCACTGCAGCTGTAATAATTACTGGAAAATGAGCCTCATACAGAGAGAGAGACTGGACTGGGAATATTTTTCTGTTTGTTTATCTATTTATTTCATGTAGCATTTTATCATTTTCATTTGATTGTATTATCTTTTATTATCTTAACTACCCATCTACTATTGTTGTCTCATTCAATGAACTCTTTTGCTTTTTAATTATTTTGGTGAGCGTTAGTCTCCTAATCCATATTTACCATCCTGAACATTTATTTGTTACTTGTAAAGCACTTTGATTTGTATCTGACTTGTATCAAAGATGTCATATAAATAAAGTTTGATTGATTGAATAGTTTTCCTTTTAAATAAATCTCTTCTAAAGACTGAAAACATCAAAGTAACCGATTAGCCTCTTAACTTCAGTCCGTTAGCATTAGCTCCTTTAAAACTACCGTCTAAGTCTGAAAAACTCAGCTCGAACAAAAAGTAAAGAAACAAACATGAACGTTCACAGTGAGCTAAAGCTAAAGCTACCGCTAACAGTTAGCTGTCCGAAGCTAACAGCTGCTAAAGAGCTAACTGGTTAGCAACGGTGCTAGCCCAGCATGCTAACGCAGGCGCAGTTCGGGCTTCTGTTCGTGCTCGCTTCGGTTTAATGTGTTCGTGGTGTGTTTTTACCTTCAGTCCTGCCGCATAAAAGCTTAGAAACAAGCTCGTCTGTTAGCACAACATCCTCAAGTCCGAGATCACAGAAAACCAACGACACTTCCGGTTAGTTTCATTCCCTACAAGAGGGGAACAACCGGGCCGCGTGGTTTTAGGTTTTCACCGTTTAAGAGTCGAGGTTAGATTGTCCCCCTCCTGGCCATTAGGCCGGGGCGAATTTATCTCAGTAACTGAAAACTTAACGGGAATTATAGCTAACCGGAAGTCTCGTTGGTTCTCTGTGATGTCGGACTGACGGCGGGATAATTGTGTTGTTGCGCTAACAGACGAGCTTATTTCTCAGCTTTTAAGCGACAGGACTGCAGGTAAAAACACACCATGGACACATTAAAGTGTCTGTTTTACGTGAAAACCCGAAGCGAGCACGAACAGAAGCGAAGAGAAGCCCGAACTGCGCCTGCGTTAGCATGCTTTGCTAGCTCCGGTGCTAACTCGTTAGCTCATTAGCCGCTGTTAGCTCCGGACAGCTAACTGTTAGCGGTAGCTTTAGCTCAATGTTAACTTTAATGTTTGGTTCTTTACTTTTTGTTCCACCTGAGTTTGATAGAATTCAGACTTAGACGGTAGTTTTAAAGGAGCTAATGCTAACGGAGCTGAAGCTAAGAGGCTAATGATGTTTTCAGTCTTCTAGTTCCTAGTCTGTAACTGACGATTATTTTCATTATTAATTCAACAAGTCAGTTTACATTAATTCAGATGGGATCTCAAATCGCTACATGACATTTACGAGTCACATCCTTCCTTCATTAGTGGATTTTTGTGTGAAACAACAGCAGCAGAAACAGTTTCAGAAGAATCCACACAAACATGTGGAGATTCACAAATATATTTACATCTAAAAACGCAGAGTTGACATACAAATGATGACATATGAGTGGTAAATCAGAGGCACAGATACAAACCACTCTGCATTTATTTGTGAATACTAATGAGACTTTTAAACCCCAGACATGTTTCCAGCAGCAGGACTAACGTTAGCAACAGTTAACACACACGTCACTCCATCATTATTATATAATTCTATATAATCAGTCAGACTGAACTCTGTCTCGGGGTTACTTGCTTTACATTAATAAAATAATGTTAAGGGCTATTTACTGATGAAGGTTGCAGCTGTTTGGATTAAATGTTATTTAATTGTTAGATATATCCAACACCTCAAGTCTGATCTCATCATGTCCTTTAATGAAACTTTGCAACCGTTTGTTGAATAGACGGCGACACATCAGAGTGGGAGCACCGTCATTTAAAATTAAATCTTTACTTTGTTTTATTAAATTTATCATTCAAGTAACTTGATCTGTTCTATAAGTTAATTTACTAATGTAGCCTACTATGATTTTGTGTCAAACATGTCATGTTAACATGATTTATAACGGGAAAGTGTCCAGCATATTTAATGTTAATGATCAATCAATAATAAATTGTTTACATGGCTGACTATTGATTAAAGAATATGCTTAAAATTTGCATGCTCAAAGAAACTGGACTGAACAAAAGAATTTAGTGTTTTCTTGTTTGTTTGTTTAAGGGGACAGAAAACTCTGGTTCACACTCCAACAACACAGCAGGTGTCAGTAATGCACCTCAACACTGGTTGCTACCCGACATAAAACAGGAAAAAGAAGAAGAAGAAGAACAGTCCATCAGTCAGAGAGGAGACCTGCTGGATTTCACAGACCAGGACCACTACAAGATCAGAATGGAGGAGAACCAGAACCCGGAGAACCACACCAACAACCGTGTTAAAAGAGAAGAACCAGGTTCACCCTCTGCTACCACCGATAAACAGGTCAGTGTTCAGGACTTCATGATAAAACCTTGGCAGGATATAGTTAATGAGATATATGAAACACTGTACAGATTTAAAAATATGAATATTATGATAACATTTATGTGGATACCAGCTTACAGAGGGACACAGTGAGGTTAGTTAGAAGATCTTAACAAGGCTGAGGGTAGGACACACCAAACTAAATAAAACACTGCACTTAATAGGCAACCATCCGTCAGGATCATGTGACCACTGTCAAATAGAGGAATCAGTGCAGCAGATCATTTGTCACTGACAAAAACACTGTTGAACGAGAATCAATAAAGAGGAAAAGGCAGAGGACGACTGTAAAACAGTAGCCTAAGGGCGAGGACCCTCTTGTTTTTCGTGTGTTTGTTTCTTTCTTTATTATTACGCCACTTAAACCCTTAATTTGACCCTCTAAACATGCTCTAAAACTCACCAAATTTGGCATGCACATCAGGTCTGGTGAAAAATTTGATAAAATGTATAAATTAACCCCTAAAGTGCCAAAATGTGCTCTCTAGCGCCACCTATGTAACTAAAATGGCCGCCACGGCCCACAGGAATGTTGTAGAGAGATCAAACCAAAACTCAATTATTTGTCTCATCAAGACCTACAAATCATACACTGACACCCCGACCTAAATCCAACAGGAAGTCCACAACTAGCCTTTCAAAATAAGACTTTGCCCCAATTTTGGCCTCCGATCAAACGCTATCTCCTCCGAGGGCGTTAATGGTATCAGCTTTAAGCTTTAATAGGTGACTTGTGACACTGTGCTGAAAAAAGTTGTTAAAAACTTGAATGGTTTGGATTTTATAAGCCCTGAAAGTTGCAGTGCCACATCACACCTTACAATGTAAACCAATGGGGAGGCAATCTATGGGCATGAACTTTGTGTCAAACAGAGGCTTCTGATGTCTAAACTATAAGTCTGACCACTTTCAAACCTGTATCAATGGATTCACAATGAAATGTCCTACTAAAAAATATGATTTTTAATGTAAGATTTGGTCAAAGTCATGGGATTTATGAGGATATTTCACAAGAAGCGTACTCTAAAATCCTCCTCTCCAACTGCTCCTGGTGATGTCACTCCCTCAGTGCTGTGAAACATTCCGCAATACACACTCATTATAAAATCACAGGAGGAGCAAGAAAAGACTTTAAAACTCACACTCTAATATCTCAAAAACAATAAAAGATAGAAAAAACATGTAAATTCAAGATTTGTAGGTCAAAGTCTTGTAACTCATTTAAAGTTCAAATGAAGTTTGTATCTAAAACTATGTGGAAGCAGTAAATGTTCATAAAGGTGTGGGTTCGCTCACACTCTCCATTCAAATCAAGCTTTGACCAGTTCATGTGGGTTAAAAGTCTTTACTTTTCTAAAAATAGACTTGATGAAAATTAGGAAAATAATTTATTTTACACACAAACTCATCAAGAGTTTTGTTTATTAATTGAAATTCAAGTGAATGGGCCCAAAACTTGCATGATTTTGACGACACAGGTGTGAGCAAGACAGGCATGTCTGCAGAACATTCTCATCCTGTCAATCAGTCTTTCAAAATAAAAGCACACCACACTTGTAAGAAATATCTCTCATTTTTAAAAAGCAAAATGATCTGATCCCGACGGGCCAGAGTGCGAGGTCCCGACCAACGCTGCAGCTTTAATATTTATTTGTTTTTTCTTGTGTTTGTTTGTTTAAGGGGACAGAAAACTCTGGTTCACACTCCAACAACACAGCAGGTGTCAGTAATGCACCTCAACACTGGTTGCTACCCGACATAAAACAGGAAAAAGAAGAAGAAGAAGAACAGTCCATCAGTCAGAGAGGAGACCTGCTGGATTTCACAGACCAGGACCACTACAAGATCAAAATAGAGGAGAACCAGAACCCGGAGAACCACACCAACAACCCTGTTAAAAGAGAAGAACCAGGTTCACCCTCTGCTACCACCGATAAACAGGTCAGTGTTCAGGACTTCATGATAAAACCGGCTTCATAACGAGACTAAAGACACGAGGACGAGTCTGGAGGGTCCGTGTATCATCTGTTCATTCTGTTGTTGGAGAGAAAGTCTGAAAAAAGGAAACTAAAACACTTCCAGACTTTGTGTTCACTGAGTTTTTCAGTTTTAAAAACTACAAAAATGCAAAAGTCAGGAGTCTCAGCAGCCACGTTTCTCTGTTCTCTCTCTTTCTCTTTTTAGCATAATCAGGCTAGGCTAACCCATTGTTGCTAACTTTGGAGCTAACTCCCTTCACTTTTCCAGCACTTGGTGAAACATTGAGAAGTTGCAGCATTTATTAACTGACACACTGTAGTCTGTACTGTACATTTACTGCCAGATTGACAACTTCCTGTTAACCTTTTCCTCCGCTCCGCTACGCACATACATATTACTCTCCTATTCCTTAAAAGCAGCTACGCTACCAAGAGTTTCCCAGGAAACTACACAGAGGTTGACTCAAGTTTAGGAACAGCGCTGCACAGAGACTCCCAAACAATATTGATTTCTGAATAAATAGATATTTGGTTTTATTTTTGGCATAAAAAAAAAAACATTTTTAGGCCTGGCGGGAGGTTCTTGTGAGTGACCACTGTCAAATAGAAGAATCAGTGCAGGATTTAATTTGTCACTGCCAAAAAGAAACTGGACTGAACGAAAGAATTTAGTGGTTTTTTTTTTTCAATTTTATTTATTTCTTCTTGTGTTTGTTTGTTTAAGGGGACAGAAAACTCTGGTTCACACTCCAACAACACAGCAGGTGACAGTAATGCACCTCAACACTGGTTGCTACCCGACATAAAACAGGAAAAAGAAGAAGAAGAAGAACAGTCCATCAGTCAGAGAGGAGACCTGCTGGATTTCACCAACCCAGAGCATTGTACCAACAACCCTGTTAAAAGAGAAGAACCAGGTTCACCCTCTGCTACCGCCGATAAACAGGTCAGTGTTCAGGACTTCATGATGAAACCGGCTTCATAACGAGACTAAAGACACGAGGACGAGTCTGGAGGGTCAAAAGTAGTAGTTTAAAAACTACAAAAAGCTCTCACCCCTAAATTCCACCAGGCGCATGTGCGCCGCGTTCGGGCTGCGACGCGGCTGCTGGAGCTGATCGCGGCCACTCTCATCAATGTATCCGATTCCACCGCCGGCGCGTTTCAGAAGCATCTTAGAACTTAGAACAAGATCGTTCTCCACAGCACATCAGAAAACAACAGCAGAAGGATCCAGAGCAACAGATAGATGATAGGAAATATTGCATTGTACACTGTTACTGAGGAGCATGTATGGACCCTTTAACACATACATTGCAACCCTGAAGTTATCTGGGGGGGGCACGCGACGGACAAAAATATCCATATAATTGGATACAACTTATTGATGTCACCAGCTCACTCTATATTGGCAGCTGACAGTACTAAAAATAGACATAATCCTAAACTGATGAGGATGTTGTTGTAGCAAGAAAAGTGATTCTTAACACTAGATCTCTAAAGACGGTTCCACACTGGATTACTGGTACGAGGAAATAATGAAAATACTGGAAAGACTTAACATTTGCTCTGAATGATAATATGTGTGGATTTATTAAGATCTGGCTAACTGAAGGGACAGAGACTGGCTGTGACGTATGTTACCTCAAGTCCAGTGTGGCTGGTTTGTGTATGTGTAGAGTCCATGTTAGTGATTTGATACTTTTGCTGAGTTTATGCTATTTATTCAATTACTTTGGTTGAAAAATTTTGTTCTGTCAAATATGGATGCCAGTGCAACAATTTATTTTTAGATTTATTTTAAAAATGGATCATGCATTTCCCATAATGCAAATCTATAATAGCTTTGTTGACTAATAATAAAGAAAAGTCAGGGTCCAGTGTCCCCTCTATGGACTCGCCCCTGCAGCCGGGTAGTAATACTTAAGTCCAACTTGAACACTGTGGGTTATGTTCCGCAGACATGATCTAAATGTTATTTATGGTTTTAGATCACGTGATCCACCACGTCATCTCACTGTCTCTCTTTGTGTTTTTCTGTTGCTGTAGGAACAAAATGGAAGAAAGCAACTCAAACGTCACTGCTGTCAGCACTGTGACAAAACCTTTACGACATCAGCTTATTTAAAGATTCATCAGAGAGCTCACACAGGAGAGAAACTTCACGGCTGTGACCAATGTGGGAAAGCTTTCACTGCAGAACGTACTCTAAAAATCCATCAACGTATTCATACTGGAGAGAAACCGTACAACTGTGACCAATGTGGGAAAGCTTTCACCCAAGAGAGTCATCTAAAATGCCACGAACGCATTCACACTGGAGAGAAACCGTACAGCTGTGACCACTGTGGGCAAGATTTTAAGACAGGCACTGCCCTGAAAAACCACCTACGCATTCACACTGGAGAGAAACCATATAGCTGTGATCTCTGTGGGAATGCGTTCACTCGTCTTTGTAATCTACAAAGGCATCAACGCATTCACACTGGAGAAAAACCATATAGCTGTGATCAATGTGGGAAAACTTTCACACAAGATGGTGATCTGAAAAGGCACCAGCGTCTCCACACTGGAGAGAAACCATACAGCTGTAATCAGTGTGGGAAAACTTTTAATCAAGAGAGTCATCTAAAACTCCATCTACATGTCCACACTGGAGAGAAACCATACTGGTGTGAGCAATGTGGGAAAGCTTTCACCACAAACAGCGATCTAAAAAAACACCAACGCATTCACACTGGAGCAAAACTCTGCTGTTGTGACCAATGTGGGAAGGCTTTCACTAGACATGGTCACCAAAACATTCACACTGGAGAGAAACCGTACAGCTGTGACCAATGTGGGAAAACTTTCACTGCAAACAGCAATCTAAATAAACCTTGACACATTTCACACTGGATAGAAACTGTACTGTTGTGTGCAACTTGGGAAAACTTTTGCTCATGGGAATTTAAAAATCTACTAACACAGTCACTCAGCATCATGTTGAACTGTCCCCATGCGGTGTCCTCCTGCGTCCTCTCCTTGCCTTAATAACTGTTGTTCTATTCTGAGCTTCTCTACAAACTGAGGGTTATGACAAGTAACTTTAGAGTCAACTTTTATGCCATTAGCAGCACACATAATCAAATTTTAAGCTATGTGATTGTCTGTTTCTGATTAAATGCAACTTGGTAGTCTTATTTAACTTCTACCCTGAATATTTTTAGAGCCCGAGCAACAAAGTGCCAGGGGGCTTAATGGTCCCTGGCACTGAAAGTGTGAGGAACCAATTGTTCTTATAGAGATTATTAGGACCTGAGCACAAAAGTGCCAGGGCCCAATGGACCCCGGTATTCTTCACCAAGAGAAGAGGTGTTCCCGTTAGGGTTGCAATTTACGTCGAAGTTTATTTAATGTTTATGAAAATGAACTTGCTGTTCAGTTGGATCAACGTGCTTCTCCTGGCCTCTCCCTCCTAGATAGAGAGGTGAAGTCTCTGTTTTATGCTGATGACAGTAGACAGATCCTAACTAAGTACAGGTTGTACTGCTGGGGAGGGGATATGACGCCATTGACAGGCGGACTGTTACCTTGGTTAAAATTACGGATTGTTCTGGGTTTGAACATTGTTGGAAACGTTTGGGATAATGTAACTTAACATAATATATAATAAAGGTCTAGTTGTTTTTAGACATTATAATGTGGAAAAGTCATATATTATACCTTTCAGTGGCATGACTAACTTTAACAGCAATAAAGAGAAGATGGGCAAGAAAAAAGAGTTTTAAAACAAAACTCCCCGTCAATGAATCAGCGTGTTACAATCGGTATGAAAAGCAGTTCATAATAACAAAAAGCCATGTGTCTATTTTGTTTGCCAGAGAAAAAGCAGAAATCCATTTGGACTTATTTGGCAAACCCTGCAAATTTGTGGCCTCGTTACCTGTGCTGCCTAATGGTTGTGTGACTGACAAGCACGTGCAGTGTTTCCCACAGGATTTTGTAAGACTAGGGTGGGTGGACCCCGGACCCTCTAAGGGGGTCCAGGCGTATGCTCATCCAGAAAGAAATTTTGTACACTTTAAAGTTAAATGCATCAATCTGGCACACTTTGAGAGCGAAATTAATAGGCGAGATCTATGAAGAACATTGAAGAACTTGAATGGTAGAATCGGTATGGGCTGATAAAGGCTTTAAAATGAAATATTGGCCTGAAATAAACATTTCTGCCCCTATGATAGGCTGATTTGTTGCCTTCTCTGCTGCTTGGCTGTGCTTTCCTCTGCGGACTCTTTCACTCTGAAGGTCCCAGTGTTTCCTCCACGGGTTCCACCTTACTCAGTTGCCCGACAGATCCACCTCTTCTTCTTACTTTAACCTGAATAACAAACAAAAATCAATTAGGTGATTGACTGAAAACTAATCAGTAACTATTTTGATAACTGGATAATATTTTTTTAAGGAAAAATACAAAATTTGCTGGTTTCAAATGATAGTTAACTGAATATATTTGGTTTTGGACAAAATGTCACATTTGAAGACATCACATTAATTATAACTTTTCTAAAATTGTGTTGTGTCACTTGTATCTGCTTGTTTCACAGGAGGACAAAACATTAGTTGATGAAAGTTTAAAGTTTTGTGCCACTGTGCTCAGAGATATCAGTTCAAACTTCCAGGGTGCCACTGAACATGCCGTCAGCTTAGAGGTGGGGAAGCCTGACAGTCACTAACTAACTTGACACTAACTGGGCAACAGCCGGTGTAAGTGGCCAAAAAACTAACCACACTGGGCGGCAGCAGAGGAGTCTGGTTCAAAATGAGTCCAGTCGACTTCACTGCACTCAGCACGGAAACCATAATGAGCCATTTGTTTCAAATACAGCTAGTTTTGCTCTTAGAGAACATTAAGACAAGATTTTAACATTTATAGTCAGTCGTGCTGTTGTCCTCTGTTGTAAACCTACACTTGAACAGACAATATTGAACTGTTTTGTGTTTTTTTTGATTGAATGAAATACACTTGTAAGCACTCTATCTTTCAAGAATTCCTCTCCTTATCGGTTTAATAATACATACTGAAGTTGTAGCTTCGTGTTAACTCAGAGCTGTGATGGTTAGCTGGTTAGCTTGGCTGCTAGTAGCTAAAGCTACCTGTATGCAGCCGCAGCAGGGCTTTGGTGTTGGCAGCTGAGTGAAAACTGAATCATTTCACAACTCACCTTCAGACAAACCCGACAACAAAATCAAAAGTACCACAAGGTTTAACATCACCATGCTGGTACGGTACCAGCTGACTGACTGGGAGTGAGAGATGCTTTGCTGAGTAATAATATTTATGGTCCATTATGAAACTGTGGCGGGCTGCCACAGTCTAACAGTCTAGGTAATAAATGGGAAAGCAGTGGGTGACAGTGATCTTTTGCTTTCATGACGTTGGCTCTGCTAAATTGGATGAAAGGCAACTCTATGGGAAAAAAAAACAGTAAGAAAGTAGTCAGCCAGAAATGTTTTAATGTTCGGCCATCAGCAAAGAGCTGATGCTTATGGAAAACTCTGTCTGGGCCAGCAAGGGTCTGAGGAAAGTTCTAGACTTGTATAAAGATAAGATTTTTATGATATTTGAAGAACCTGAGGTGAACTATATTCCCTAAAAAATCATTTTGTAAATATTTACAGCTAAGGAGCTTCCTCATAGCTGCTCATAACCAAAATCTAAGAGAATCCTCTGTCCACTCTAGAAAATAAGATTTCAACACATAATGGTAATGGTAAGGGCAGAGTTTCAGCTCTATACAACATGCTAGTGTCAGTCCTATCATCTGTGCACAAACCGAATTCTTGGAGGGAAGATACCCAGGAGGATATATCACTGGACGAGTGGAATAGCATCTTTACTGAGGCTCAGACACAGACTGTGAACACTCAACTAACACTTTTACAATACAACTGGTTAATGTGGATATATGTAAATCCTGCTAAGTGAAATAAGTTTAATAGAACAAATCTAGATATGTGCTACAATCACTGTAGAAGGACTCTTTCACTGTGGGACTGTGAAAAAGACGTTTGGAAGGCGGTATCCCATCTGATATCTCAAATAGTGTCAGTAAATTTGTCTCTCCATCCCAAAGTGTATATCCTGGGGCTATAACCATCCAATCCGTATCTAAAGAACAATTTACAAGCACTTTTGAGGATGGATATGCAAGAAAAGTGTATGATAGTTCTTGGCAGAAAAGCGTGAACAGGCCTAGAATTGGCCATTGGCTCAGGGAAATGTCCTCTCGCCTGACTGTGGAATAGATAACATATATAATCAAGGATAAACAAGACACTTGTAAAAAGGTTTGGGGACCATTTTTGGATTTAGTTAACTAAAGTCATATAGGTAAAATACTGGCTAATGAGGGAAATTCTGGGTAACTTGCTTTGGACACTATTTCATTTTTTATTTGGTTTGTCTTATACTGACGTTTTGATGCGACAGAGTTAATGAGTCCACTTGCCATTACTAGCCAATTCCTGCTGTTATTACTGTCAATCAAATGTACTGTTGGTGCTTTCTATTTGAATATCATGTTATTTACTATAATATTTTGTTAATCTTGTGATAATGTATTATTATTAGTTTACCACTGGGACTGGTGTGTTGTGTGTAACATGAGCGCCCACTGCTGGGCTCCAAACTCCATTACCAGTTTGCTGTTTCCTGTCCCTGTTAAAAACACCACACTGTGTCTTTGGTCGCTTGATCTTATCTTCATATTAAATCTTCTTTGTGTAACTCACTAACCAGCAGTTGGCTCAGTTATTTCTTTCTTTATTTTAGTGTTTTCTGGACTTTGTTACCATGAAATTGACTGTGTGAGACCTGATGATATAATTTTGTTATTACCAGAATAAATGCCTGTTTCAAGCCAAAAGTGAAGGTTTGTGGCTCATTCATCAGACTTTGCAGTAGAGTGATGAAGGTAGATTGTTGTGTGATAACTATATGAAATGATTCCTTGTTTTTTGGTTTTGATGTTTCTTTTTTGAGAACATCCAAATGCTGCTTAAAAGTCTGGTATTCTCTACCGCAGAGAGCAGCCAGAACCCAGATTCAATGAGGTGGCTGAGACACATCTGTAGGAATTTGTGAACTCAAATGGTTTTATGATTTTAAGAGGGAAGTATGAATCATTATTGTTCACTTTTAGTTACACACACATTTATTACTAAACAACACAACTACAACAGATTACAAACACGACACGAAGGAAAGGAGAAGCTGGTAAACAAGGCTAAGTTTTCTATTATGTAGCCTAGTTTGGTGTGAGAGACCTGATAGATGAGATGTGACCTGAGAAGCAGCGAGTCAAATCAAGGGTACAACAGTTTTTTTCTGAATTCCCAATTGAAGTTACCATTTATGAAAGCATCAGGTTACAGCAAGCTAACAGAGATTTTGTAGAAACAACGTTTGCTCCCTGGAGTTGCCTCTTTGCAGAGTATGGAGCTGGAAGTGCTGTGGTGAGTAGGCTGGAGTCTGGATCTGGATAGTTCCAAGTGGTGGAGAGCTGCTGGTTTAGGCTCTCCTGGTTTTGATTGTTAACTCATGACTCATGTTTTCCAACTCACACTTCTAACTAGCATTATCTTTCAGGTAAGAGACAATTATAAAGTTTTGGTCTGCCTGCCCAGAGAGGCATCTTGGCCAATCAAAGGGATTGTCCGTGGACAGGTGAGTTTTATCTCTGACACAAACAGACACTGTTTTTCTTATAACAATTACTTCTAATAATAACTTCTAATTTTGCATTTTGGATAGTGGCTTTTGTATTTTGAGAGTGAAATGAGCAGAATGGTACTAAATATGATGTTAGTGGCAAACAGACACATATTGTTATATCCACACATGTACCAACATACTGTATTGATTGTCCTGTGTGTCCACATGTTTGCTGTGGAGTGTTGTGGTGAATGTCTGTGAACATCTGTTGCTGAACATGTTGTCAGCAAGCAGGGACGTCGCTAGGCCTATTTTAAGGGGGCTTTAGTATACTTTTTATAAACCAGTTTCTGTGTTTTTAATAATGTTAAATAATGAATCAAATCACCAAAGATGATAAACAGGAAGTTGCATTGAATCATTCCATATAAGTGCATCATGAAGATTTGTCCAGCAGGTGTCGCCACTTCATCATCCTCCCATTAAAGCTTTGAGGTTTTCCAGTCAGTTGTGTGTAAACTGGTTCATTACTGGAGACTTCAGGTGTTCAGTAGGAAACTATGAGCTCAGTCCTGATGTAGAAAAACCACCAAACTCCATTAATCAACTCATCCAAAGCTTCAAATGAGATCTGGGTTCAATCAATGTTGACTCAGGATCAATAACTAACATTATAACTATTGAAGTTGACAACAGTGAAAGAGGTTTTCCTCACTGTAATCATTCCTCCTGTTCATACTGGATATTAAAAGATCCTTCAAATGTGCTTTAATGGAAGTGATGGAGGCCAAAATCCACAGTGTGTCCACACAGTCATTTAAAAGTCTGTGTGAAGCTTCTATTCAGCTTCATCAGTCTGAGTTAGTCATATCAAGTGGATATCTGACACATTTACAGTCTTTTTAGCATCAAATTCCCTCTTTGTGTTTCCTCGGACAGTGTTTCCCTGTTGAGCTGCAGGTGGAAGTATAGTAACAAAAAGAGGAACTTTGGCACTAAAAAGACTGTAACGTTGAAAGATATCTACTTGATTTGACTCATTTGAACTGAAGCTTCAGAGGCTTCATGTCATTCAGAGGTGATTTGACTCAGACATTTAAAAAAGAGCCTCATGTTCTCTGATGTTTAGAACCTGGTGAGTTGACAAGTTAAATGATATGAAGATAACTGAGGCCTAATAAATATCCACCTACATGTTATATGAAAGTTAAAATATCATCATCTATGAACCCATCACATCCAACATGGAGCCTAGTACATGTTATACATTACATTCTTCTTCTTAAACTTTAAAAACTCTTTTATTTTTTCTTTAAAAGATATTTTTTTTATCTTTATTGTACATTGTTGTAGTTGATTATATATTCACTTGACTGTTGTGATACGTGTATTTTCTCTTACTTTGTATATTTTTGATCGTTATGCATCACAACAACATAAATTCTATGTACTGTGTGTACAAACCTACTTAAACCTTTCTTTTTACATTTGAAAATAAAAAATGTTCATGGGACACTTTTGTGGGGAAACATTCTGCAACAGCAACGAAAACTTCACATGCAGGATGAACTAAATGTTTTCTGTCATCAGATACTGATGTGTTTAAAGCAAAGAGAAGATGGACTGTTTTAAGATATTATTATTATTATTAAACAAGTAAATACAAGTAAACTATTGTTTTTATTTTACTTTATTATCAAAGTGCTTTTATTTAGACTAAGACTGAAGACATTTAATCTGTCTCACATCATTAATTTTGATCTGTACACAGAATTCTGTATGTTGCATTTTTCTGCACAACATTCATTCAGCTCATTTACAGACATGTTTCTATAAAGTAACTTACTGAATACACAATGCTATGTTATAACTAAGAGGGATAAGGGAAATTTTTTATTGGATGATACTATACAGAACTATTATGTAACTACATGTGCAAATTACAGGCGGGTGGAACAACAGCCTGAGTTTGGTTCAGTTTCAGAGCATTTTCTGCCGTCTAATGGTCCACTGTCAAGTTTCTCTGGGGGAACACTGGAAACTCAACAGGCCAAGATGAGACATCTCCTTGTCTGCTGTGGACATGTAATCCGTAGTACCGCTGATGACTGTGACACCGTCTCCTCTCCATTTGAGGACGTCTGTAGTGTGATACTGGACCACAGTTGCCTGCCAACTCACTTCAGGGGTCTGATGGAGAATGCACTGGTGTATGTAGGAGGGTTTGTTGTTTGACAGGTGATGAAGCAGCTTTCATGCAATGTGTACAGAAACAGTTTGGTGTCTGTTGTACCAGCATCATTTTCTGAATGTTACCACCTAGCCACCTACCTTGAAGAACAATGGAGGTCTGATGATTCCATCTGTAGGTATTATCAAGGTGATCTGCTCAGCAGAGCGCTTCATTCAACAAACCACAAACATTTCATCAGCAGCTCATCAGTGCAGCGTTTCTCTTGTCAGTCACATGATGGTCCAACGTAGGTTCAGAGGATGTGTTCAATCTTGGTGACCATATTATTGAAACTCAGGACGACTTGGATAATCATCACTTTTGCATCCACTCATTAGTTGTCAGCAACTTCCACAAGTTGAAGCAGTACCACATTTCCAAACCTCACACTGCAATTACAAAGTGGCAGCTTGAGAAAGAAGCTTTGTAAAACTGTTTCAAGGACATTAATCCTTAGAACAAACGGTGTTCACATGTTGCTGAGAAGTGTGAGATAGAGAGAAACTGAGTTTGTCCAAGACAGCGAACAAATTTGACTCTTACCTAGTTGCTCTTGAGCTCAATTATTTAGTGTTTACATATGACTGTACTGTATATCTGAAGATTGGTCTTGATGCACTACATCCATTTGTTGTTATATGAAATATCAGACATGAGTTGCAGTAGCAGTATCATTACTATGAATATTAGTATTAAAAGTGTTGAACTAGCAGCAGTTCTAGTAGCTCTATCAATCAATCAATCAATCAATTTTTATTTATATAGCGCCATATCACAACAGAAGTCATCTCAAGGCACTTTTCACATAGAACAGGTCAAGACCGTACTCTTTAATTTACAGAGACCCAACAATTCCCCCATGAGCAGCACTTGGCGACAGCGGTAAGGAAAAACTCCCCTTTAACGGGTAGAAACCTCAAGCAGACCCCGATTCTTGGTGGGCGGCCATCTGCTTTGACCGGTTGGGTTGAGAGAGAGAAAGAGAGAGGGAAAGGGGGAGGGGGGACAGAAGAAAAACAATCACAACAACAACAATAAGCACAAGCAGCAATAGCCAGGGAAGGATGCCATCAGGACTGTGAAGGACTGCGAAGGTTCGGCCCGGGACTCAGGTTTTCCTGTGAGATGAGAAAGCACAAAAAACTCCGGGGAAGAAGCAAAGTTAGTGACATGCATTGATGTTACATGAATGCATACAGATGGAGAGGAGGAGGAGGAGGAGAGAGGAGCTCAGTGCATCATGGGAAGTCCCCCAGCAGTCTAGGCCTATAGCAGCATAACTAAGGGCTGATCCAAGGCGAGCCTGGCCGGCCCTAACTATAAGCTTTATCAAAAAGGAAAGTTTTAAGCCTACTCTTAAACATAGAGAGGGTGTCTGCACCCCGGACTGAATCCGGTAGATGGTTCCATAGAAGAGGAGCCTGATAGCTGAAGGCTCTGCCTCCCATTCTACTTTTAAAGACTGTAGGGACCACCAGTAAGCTGCATACTGGGAGCGCAGTGTTCTAGTGGGATACTACGGTATTATGAGCTCCTCAAGATATGATGGTGCCTGACCATTAAGGGCTTTGTAAGTTAGGAGAAGGATTTTAAATTCTATTCTAGATTTTACAGGAAGCCAATGTAGTGAAGCTAAAATGGGAGAAATGTGGTCTCTTTTTCTAGTTTTAGTCAATACACGTGCAGCTGCATTCTGGACCAGCTGGAGAGTCTTTAGAGACTTGTTAGGGCAGCCTGATAATAAGGAATTGCAATAATCCAGCCTAGAAGTAACAAATGCGTGAACTAGTTTTTCTCTAGAGGCAGTACTGCATCAGTCACAGTACTTGCAGTAATAATAAGAATATATTCTTCTTTTCCAGAGAGCGATCCAGCTGCAGTGCACTCAGCAGACGTCATTTATGGACAAATATTAATCAGAACTGAGTGAATTTGCTGCAGTGTGGGAATTTGATGAATACGATGTATTTATACACTATTTGATTGACAGAAGTGGTGCGTTTGGCTTGGACTTGGATTCCAGTGAACACAGTGGGCTTGTGGGCTGATCTGTGTTCAAAGTCTCTCCCTGATTCACTCATTCACCACTCAGTACATAACATGCACTCAGTAGTTTATAGTTTGCAGTGAACTGAGACTGAGACAGTCATTAATAACTGTTGAAATTGTCACACTAAAATCAACATTTGCATTTCAGTGTTGTCCAGCAGAGTGCAGCATACACCTTCTAGTTTTCATGAGGAGCTGCAGGGAGCTTTGTCTTTTTTTTGAGAGGCAGACGCATCATCAAGGCCAAAATAAACAATATATAATCAGAGCTTCTGGGTGCTGAGACCATGCCCCTAGGAACAGTGAAATGACTCAAAGTCTAAAGGAGCCACATGATTAAATTATTTCATCTCATTCAAGCAATCAAAGAGCCAACTGGAAGTCTACCAGCTCGGCCAGTGAAGGTCTCAGACACGCTAGAGAAGGACTCTAACATGCTCTATGGGTTAACATCTGGACATCTTTTAAGCTCCAGATGTGGAATCTGAACTAATTTCAGGATTCATTTGATGTCTGTCAGCTGTAGGTTTTTATTTTCTGGCTGTTTTAGATGTTTTTAGATGTAATTTTATTATCAGCTTCATACTGTTCTGTTATTAACTAATACTTTATCAACTAAGGTATTAGTTGATAAAGATGTTTAGACATTCACAGCACTTCAAGGTTCAGGATAGATGTTGGTTAAATATTAAAAAGTAAACACTGACTTCACTGGCATTCATGTGGTGTCGGAGTAATTGGAACCCCTCAAGTTGAAAACAACAACTCGGAAAGTTTGGTACAGATGAAAAGTAAATGTTTGGTTGATGGCAAGAAACTTTTACTAATTCACATATTTCACATCAATTTTTTGCTCACATGTAACTTGTAATATGGTTTTAGGTTGTAACTGTGTTCATGTAAAGTTATGTTTTAGCATTAATGCTGATAACAAGTCAGCATTAGTGGTTTGGTTTAGTGGTTTTAGGGAATGTACTGGTGCAAGGTCAAAATACAACACATCTTCTTAGTAGTGTCCATGTTTCCACATTACAACCTAAAAGCTCATAAACACACTGAAGTGAAAGAATGACTTCATCCGAGGAGCACATGAACGCAGAAACAAAGGTGTCAGGTGTCAAAGTCATGTGACTTGTCGTGACAAATCACTCCCCCAGGACTTCCTCCTCCTGCTTATGACATTTCACCTCCTCTGAACTGTGAGTCCGAGGGATCAACAAAGTTTTCTCTTTTTTTATCTCCATTTATTCATGTGCTGCATTCATGGCTGCTGAGTCCTCTGAACCGTTACACACACACACACACACACACACACAGAAAGATAAAAAGTGTCCTTTCAGCAGAGTTGATCAGATAAGAACACATTACCAGATGGTGGCGCTAGATGAACTCTGCACTGTGTGTTTTATTAAACCTGCACAGCTGACGAGTATCATCAGGTTCAACAGCTCAGCTTCAGGTAAACAACTAAACAGGAAGTCTGGTTATAAACATAAATGAATATATAACATGAATCCAGCTCATCTGCATTATGAACAAAGTCTTTATCAAAACAGGAAACATGTTAAAAAGTATAGATATTTAATAATGAAAAATTAAATGTCAACAAATACACATACAGGAGAAAAGAAATAAACCTGAGATACAAATACAAGAATCTGACAGAGTGAGAAACTCAAACATCTGATACAAGACAAATAATCATCAATTTAATGTGAAAAGTGTTATTTTACTTTTATTTTATTTTGAAATTAAATGGACGTCATTATTAATTACAATCACAGCTTCTGATACAGTTATGTTTTCTAATGCTGAAGCTTGTAAAACAGAATAGAACATTTTGACCGGGGTGACCATCACATAGTGAACCTTAATGAATGACAGCTGATCAAAATGTGTAAATACAGATGTTCAAATCACCACATTGCTTCAATCTATGCACAGAGAAATCATATCTGAGTTTATAAACTCATGTTAGCATCAATTGTAATGTTTGTAGTCAGACCAGGTTGTTGTTTTTACATTTCATAACACAGCATTAAACTACAGGTTCCATACTGACCATCCACAACATCTAAAGATGATGTTACAACCTACAACAGCTCTAACATGCAGCTACCAGTCTATTCAGTCTTCTACTCCATGTACATTAGGTTTTCCATTTCCACCAATCACAGTCTCTGGGAAGCAGTGGTTATTTAAACATGTCTATATTCAATCATTGATTATGTTCAGGATAGTCTACACATTTATATGAGCTGTTTCCTTGTAGTGCAGTAAATATATTATATGTTACAAGTTCAGAATGAAGCTCTGGGTACAAACTGATGCAACACATTTATTCACAGGGGTTAACTGTGAATAAATGTGTTGTGCAAAACTGTGCAAAACATATTTTAAATAGTTGTCAGCATGTTATTCATATCATTGTGGTGTTAACTCAGCTTGCATCAGCTCTATTATCTCTGAACTGTGAATTTTAATAACTTTAGTTTACAGTCCTGCTTTAGAGTTCTCAATGAACTTCACTTACTTCAAACATCCCATAAACAACACTACAAATACCTACATCTGCACCTGAACATTTCCTACATAATGAAAGAACTGATCTTTCAGTTCAGAACATGTTGCTGCTGTAAAAGCTTCAGGACACAAAGATTCAAGAGTTCAGAGATCTGAGACCTTTCAGCCCTGCTGGGGGACAGGTGCTCCAGGATGTTGTCTATGTTGTTTATAAATCACAAAACCAACAATAACAGCAACAACAAGCACAGCAACAACAGACAGACCAACTGTTAGTCCATGATTTCGTTCCTCCTTCTTTCCTTCATCCTTGTGTCCTTCAGTCTGACCTGCAGAGCAGAAACAGGTGTGAGGTATCAGCTGTCAGGTAGATGATGTTTCACCTCTACAAACTCTACAAACTCACCTGAGTCAGTAACTTTCAGGTAGATGGTGTTGATGAGCTCAAATCCTTTGCTGCCATTTGAAACACGACACTCGTATGTTCCAGTGTCGTTGATGATGACGTTCATCAGAATCACAGAAACGTTTCCGTCCTTCATCTCTCGATCTCTCAGCTGCACTCGACCACGAAAAGATGGATGCTGGTATTTTTCATATAGTCGGTTCTCTCTGAAGAAGAAGACGTAATCATCTGTCTTCAGGTCAGGTCTGCTCCACATTAACAGTGTGATGGCTTCACCTCTGGGACTCTGACACTGAAGAGTGACATCATCTCCAGGCTTTACTGTTATCTCTGAAAGATTTCAACAAAAACAGAAAATTCACAGAAAAGCAGGAAATAAAAGTTAGTAATACAACTCTCTGTCTTGTGTATTTATATATATATATGTGTGTGTGTGTGTGTGTGTGTTAAGAAAAACTTTACTTAATAGGATAACTTTCATATAATAATGATGTAATAATAATAATTGAAATGATTTAAAATGCTGGATGCAGCACAGGGAGAGGTTTCCAAATATCTGCTGCTCTCTAAAACAGTCGAGTTTAACAAAGTGGCTTAAAGGAGGAAAAGCTGCTCCAAGAATCTGAGACACAAGTACCATCTAAAACTGATCAATAACTGATATCTATCAATGATATGATGGAGAGATGGGGTTGGGAGCAATTTGTAACACAACGGCTAGAGTTTAATATAAAACATGAACAACCACTGCTATTAATATATACAGTATGTACATGTATATACTTATATTTTTAATTAAGTTACTATCAACAATAAATTGAAAAATCATTACTGTTTATATTTTATGACATAAATATTGTTTAAAATAGAATTTAGACAGCCTTCTCATTCCAAAAGAGCATTTTCATTTTTCAGCATGATCACCATGACAACCGCTGTGTGACATCACCGACAACACCTATTTTTATACATATTTAGCAGTAACACAATAACAGTGGATGTAATTATCTGTGTTCATGATGTCACCTGCACAGCTGCTCACACTGTTAAAGATACTCAACTGATATTTATTCTGAGCTTTAACAGTTAACTGACAGAAACAAATCTTCATCAGAGCCTTGATAGAACCAGAGATGCACCGACACTGATATCAGATATCAGATATCGGTCCCATACTGACTCAAATAACTGGATCAGGTATTGTTGACAATAGACCAATCTGGTATCAGATACCATTATTTTAATAAATAACAATTCAGTTAATTTATATCTATGTATTTATTTGTTACATTTTGTTTTACAAAGTTAGGAAAGTTATGTTTAAGTCAAGTCAGATGTTGCCTTAAACATAAAGAATGATTCCAGTCTCTTCCACACAGTGATGCATACAGCTTATTGATTAAACACTGGTATCAGGTCAGTGATCGGTATCGGCCGATACCCAAAGTCCAGATATTGGTATCAGGAATGAACAACATACTGACAGCCCCTCTAATATTATACTGATGGATAAAGTCATGAATGAGAAATATAATATAATGTAGTAAGAATGTAAAACATGAAATGTTACAGTGACGTTAATGTAAAATAAGTTTACTGTCTGAATATATGATGCAGGACTTGAAGGTAAAAAGTAACTGAGCTATATATTTAATCATAATTAACTTGTTTATTGCGTATTTTGAATGATTGAGTATCTCTGCTTGTTGGTTCAGTTTTGCAGGTTCTTTGCTTTCATTTTTCACACAGTTGTTGAACAATACGTCATATTTCCTGCTGCTTTCATGACACGGAACAGAATCATAACCAATAACTAAAGGAAGTCATGTGATCCTGTTCAATGCTGTATTCTGTAATGTGTTTCCTGTCTGTCCTGCAGAGGGATCCTCCTCTGTTGGAATTTTTCCTCATTTGAATGGAAGATCAGATAACAGAGGATGTTGTATTACTGTACTGACTGTAAAACCCTCTGAGACTGATCTGTGATTTGTGATATTGGACTGAACACAACTCAGAAACTAGTAACTATGGTAACAAACTGATCTGATATAAATAATCAATAAGGTTATTTAAGGGATGATAACTGGTCCTCACTTCAGTGACGATGCCAAATACCATCAAACCAAAAGAAGAGCAACAATAACCTGAAGACAGCAGCAGCCTAATGTTTGTCTGCGAGGAAATATGTGAATAATATTAAATCTAATATTGTTATGATCTTCATCTCCCGACATAAACCTCCATAATGACTCATTATATTCACTATGACACCAATGAGGAAATGGAACAGCGTGTCTATGCCGCCATCAGCCGCCATTAGCCTCTGAATGAGGGAGGAAACAGAGTCTGAAACCTGCCAGCGAACAGAATAAAAGTTGTTTTTCCAGCACAGTAACTTTAACCTTCAGCTTCTCACAACCTGAACCTGTAACAGTAACTGAACCACTTACAGAGTTTTCAGTTAGTAGTGAATCACACACAACTTACCTGCAGAGACAGTAAAGGACAGGAAACAAGCGAGGAGACACAAAGAGAAAGTCAACGTAGGCATTTCTTTCTTCTTCTTCTATAGTATTTGTTGGCTGTTAGTTTCCAGAATTGATGAAGTCCAGACCAGTTACGCTTGAAGAATATTCGACAGTTAGAAGTTGGTAAATGGACCTTGATTTCTGATTATTTTGTCATGTTACTACCAGTAGTTACAGTTGCCCCCTGACTTCCTTGACTTACTTCTGTTATCTTTGTGCGCATGAACTGTATGGTGAGAAAGCGTCATGACGTCACGTCTCCTCTGCTACGCGCTGTGACCAGAGGACTGATAGTAAAGATCAGAAACATTTCCATGTTTATGTCATAAAACAACTCAAGACAGTTGTATGATTACAGTGTTGACTGAATGAGGGTTAAGTTACTGAACACTGACAACAACATTGATCCTCGACTCCTCCTGTCCACATGATGAAGAGGGTAAGAGTCGAGATACTGAACCCCAAACTGGTAGCTTGTCCTGCTGTGAGGTATCATGTGTGTGTGAATGTGTGACTGAGCAGCAGGAAAAACACTGTTAAGAGCTTTGGATAAAAGTGTTATATAAGTGCATCCATTTACCAAAACACTGTGTCCATTACATTAGAGTGAAAAACGGAAAAACAAAATAATGCGCTGTATATTTGTTTATCCTGTTATCAAACAAGTTGGACGCAGCTTTGGACGGAGGGGGCAGCGACCTACCTTGTAACTCTGCAGCCGCTCAGTCAGCATGTCTGTCATCAGTCTTTCTGAAATAAATGAAGTGTGTTCCTGGAGTTTACTTTTCTAGAGACTAGACTAGACTAGACTAGAGACATCACAACCACTTTTTTAGGACAGGATGAGTTTTTACTTGTTCATGGCTGTAAGTGTAGTGTGTGTATATGTAAAATAGTGACATTTAGTAATATATTCACTATTGTACTTTGTGTAATTTAATTAAATCAGTCATGAAGAAGCTCTGATGACTTGTGGCCACTAGATGTTGCTGTAGGACATCAGTCTGACACATCAAAGAGTCTATTCATAAAACTACAAATTAGACATCCTTAAATAATCAAATTAGAGGCCTTTTAACAACAAATAATAATACAAATAACCCAGTATAACTTGGATTCAAAATAAACAAGATGCATATTATAGTGTTGAGAGTATTTAAAGAGGCAATGAAAAGGAAAATACATATTGTTTCAACTTTATGCTGATTTATATCTTGTGAGTATTACTATTAGTCCATTTTAATTTTTTTTCCAGCTGGGGGGTGTGTGTATGACAGTGTCTGTTGATTGACAGCAGGTGGGGGCGTGTCTGTGTCTGTTGATTGACAGCAGGTGGGGGCGTGTCGGTTTCTGTTGAAATCACACAGGAGAAGCCCACACAGCCGAGAAGGTTCCCCAGTGGAGTTCCTCTGACAGGGAAGTCCCTGCTCCTCCAGGGGAGCAGGACCGTGTCACGAGGGGCCATGTTCTTTCTTTCCTTCTTTGGATGGAGGTTAAAGGAGTTGAAACAGCCATGTAGGGGACAAGCTCTCATCAGGCCCAAGGGAACCACCACTGGTGCTGCTGCCGTCATCCACAACAGCTTTGCACTCATGAGGCGCCATAAATGGAAGTGACTCAAAGTGTTCACTTCACTGTCTGATGACACAATAGTTTTCTACTATCTATTACTTCTGTCACCTATGAAACAAAAAACACCTTCAAACACCCTCATATAAAAGCTGATAATCAAATAATAGAGCAGGTATAAACGGCACAAACAAATCATGATCGTTGTGAATAAAGATCAGGTTGAAAAAAACAACAACAAAACAATAAAACCATTAAAATGACACATTGAGTAATGGCAGTTTGCACAGTAATAATTCCTTCAGTACAACATCAGTCATGTTATATTCACTCTTCTGCTCTTCCTTCCTCTTTTTAACTCAAGAAATATTCTTTTTAATAATTTATTAATGCAGCCATTCCTCTGTGCCATTTTTCTTGGTCAATCGTAATCTACTGTTCATGAAACTCAACTCAACACTTCCTCTACATTTTTCATTTTAAAAGCCTCCCAATAAAGGGAAGGCTGTAAGACTTTTAATGTGAAAAATCAGCAGGAAGTTTTGAGTTTTATTTATGTTAGCTTAACGTTTGAGAGAAACAGCAAAGTGGAAAGACAGAAATAATGAATGAGTGAGACTGAGACTCAGCAGGATTATTACAGGATGTTCTCTGTTTATGTGGCCAGACTGTTTTTCTTACAGTATTTACAGGAGAGGCTTTAATGTGCACACGTACTGTAAATGTAGCCTGATGACTAACTGAAAGCCACTTTACTAATTAAAAAAATATGAGATATATCAAAAATACTGAAACCGAAAAGGCAAATAAATAATAACACAAAACATGTGGTTTAAACGCTTAATTGAGTCATAATGTGCCCACAGCTGACATTATGTGTTAAACTTGTTATTCATGTATCATGATGAAACCCGGAGGAGATATAAGACTTGTTTTTCAGGGTTACATACATATCGGCTCTACTGGAGCTGTCTGGTAACGGCTAAAAGAGAACGAAACCTTTTACAGTTTAGTTGTTCAGTTACAACCATAGCAGGTTAGCTAGCTAGCTAATAATGCATGCATATGCATACATTAAAACCAGCAACTTCACAGACTCTCTCACACCTTTCCCTCACTCACATTACTGCTCTCTAACATACAGATCAGTGGTTGAACTGATCAGGGATCAGATAAACACTACAACAACATGTTACACCTTCTGTGTGACTGCATGCATTTTACGAATTTTTAAGTAGTTAATTGTTCGGAAAAACCCAATTAGACAAAAATGTATTATTTTTGTATGTCTTAAATCATGTCTGGAGATCTTTAAACATTATATAAGTTACTCATACATCAATCTGATTTAATTACCATTTTGATTTAATTTCATTTATTTATGATTGTGCACCTAATGGGACAATAATAATAATAATAATAATAATAATAATAATAATAATAATAATAATAATAATAATATTTTAACAAATCAGCATAATAAAAGCAACTACAAATAACTGCAAAATATTATATCGGACAGTATCAAATAGTTTTAAATAAATATTCCAGCCTCTCTGAGTCTGAAACTGGAGCTAATGAATGAACACACTGTAACATAATGTATTAATGTAACATAATGTATTAACACCTGCGGGGGAGGGGCGAGTCAGGCAGTCAGTTGGTTCAGACTGTGCAGGAAAACTTTCTTCAACACCTCAGTACCATCATCATCATCATCACCATCATCTTCATCACCAGGGACAAGGCTGCGTCATTCATTCAATTTACGTTTTATAATCAGTCCACACAAGAACGTAGGCACATGATGAGCTGCCAAATATAACTTACGTTATGGTAAAGTGAGCTCTTAGTTTTTACAGTGTAGGTCAGCTTAGCTCTGTCCTGGGTTGTGTTTATGTGGTTCATTTTATCAGAAAGGCTGTCAGGAGATAAAAGCTAGAAACTGTGAACTCTCCTGGCTGGGTTCCTTAAACAGATGATTGGGACTGAGCCAAGAATCAATCTGTTCAAAACACATTGGTTCCTCTGCAGCAGTGATTTGGTATCACAAATGCCACATGTAATGGACAGTAACAGATCCACAGCTTTGCTGAAAACATTTGTGGCTTAAGTCCTGTTAGCCTATGGACCTTCCCTGATTGAATGTGTGGAAATCATTAGAGATGCTTTCTTCTGTCGGGTAAAGATCATGTATGCATCTCAGAGAGAACATCCTTTTTTTCAACATCTGGCTAGAATGTGTCAAATTTTCCCTCCATCTAAAATGCTTCTTTGAGGAATTTTTATCTTTACTGATTGATATTTAACAACTATCTGATTTACCCGATGACACATGAAGTGGTTAAATGTAAAAGTGGTGAAATGAACATCTTCTGGTCATGCTTCACTCACTGGCTGCAGCACTGAGACACATTTTTAGATGAAAACTAACACTATAACTGTACGACTAGGACTACTGTTGTTGACCATTGAGTGTTACTGTGTGATACTCAATAGACCATTATGTTTTCCTCAATATACAATGAATTTCTGCAGCCTCTCTGACTGTGAGTCCCAGCAGCTCTCAGATGTTTAAAGGACAGTTTGTCTCTCTGAGCTGTGAGGAGGACGACAGCTCTGCTGGAAGGACGCTGAGGAGGAACACAACCAAACAAACCAGAGCTGAGTGTGGAATTAAATGGGGAAGATCAGCTGGTTCCTCCTGTAACATCAGTGGCATCATCACACTGGACAGTGGAGTTTACTGGTGTGAGTCCAGAGAAGGAGCAACCAGTAACAGCATCAACATCACTGTCACTGGTAAGATCAGACTGTGGAGTTAGTGTTGATGAAGCTGAGTGTAAATGATGAAATGCTGTAGTTTGTCTCTGTGTTGAGGTGGATCAGTGATCCTGCAGAGTCCTGTCCTCCCTGTGATGGAGGGAGATGATGTCACTCTGCACTGTAAAACAAAGACCACCAACCTCCCAGCTGATTTCTATAAAGATGGCTCCCTCATCAGGACTGAGCCTGCAGGTCACATGACCATCCACCATGTTTCCAAGTCTGATGAAGGCCTCTACAAGTGTAACATCAGCAGTCATGGAGAGTCTCCACCCAGCTGGATCACTGTCACAGGTGAGGAAGTTAAAGACAAATCTTAAGACCTCATTGTGTTTCATTTATTGATGTTTGCAGGTTTCTGCACTGAAAGGGACAACAGTGATCATTCATAGTGAGAGAAAACATTTCTAACTCTACTAACACTAATTTAGTTAGTTGTTGTGAAATTTGTCAACTTTCAACCCAAAATTTAGAATGTGATCATTTTACCTAAACAAAGCTTAATGTCTAATAAACTGCACCAATCTCGGTAATCGTATTACTTTCTGAACAGTGAAATTAGTGAATGTGTTATCTGTTTTATAAATTTATACTTTTAATAATTATTTTTGTTTCATTTTAGAGAAACCCACCTCCACCTCTCCTCATCTCATTTCATTGTCTGTTCCATCTGTCTGTGGTCTGGTTGTACTAACGTTACTGTTTCTACTGGTGATACTGGTGTTACTGGTGAGACGATGTGTTCAGAGGAAACCTAAAGATCAGACACAGACTTCTGGATTTCATAGTAAATATTTAACTTTTCAGATTTTTTTTTTTTACTTAGAATTGTTTAGAACTTTTTGAAATCGTGTTTTACACCCATTAACTACAGTTCATGACGACATTTTATAATTTATTAATTTATCATTTCTGTTGATTTGCATGTTCAGTTTTCTTAAATTAAATGTCCATTAAGAATATTATATTGTAAATTATATTCTGATCATTTTGGTTCCTTCCAGCTGCTAATTTAGAAGTTGGAGAAGATGACATCACAGATGACATCACATACAGTGACATCAAAATATTGCATCACCAGCCACAGCCAATCAGACGGAGTAGAGGTAAACTTGTATCTTTGTGAGGACTCTTTGGATTTTGAGAGTAAACATTATGAAAAAGTGAATATAGGGACATTTTTGGAAAGTGAGGATGTTTAGAAACATGGGGTCAATGGGAACTCTGGGAAAGTGACACTGGAATGGGTACACATTTTTAGAAAGTCAGAATATTTTCAGGGGATGAGGACGGTATTATAGTACGGGGACGTTTTTATAAAGTTAGGACATTTTGAGAAAAAGTAAAAACACTAATATGTGAATTCTTGGATTGTGAAGAGATTTCTGGATAATTAAGACTTTTTGGGGGGGGAAGTGAGGATATTTTGCAGTTCTTGAAACATTTAAGACTTGATTTTAGTGTTTATGTTAGACTTGACTTTAGAAAGATATTGTTGGATTTGAGGACATTGCAAAATGTTGAGGACTAGGGGAATAATTATGTCAACATGTACAGAAGTACTAAAATGTAACTTATTTGATGCTCTTGAGTTTTAGTTGACATTTTATATTTATTTATACTATATTTCAGTCAAATTCTTATTTCTATTTTTAGATGTTACATGTTCATACATTGAACCTTGTACATTAACATAAACCTTTTAACATCACACTACATTTATATTAACATTTGATACTTTTTCATGACATATTTAAACAAAACATATTTAATCTTTTGTCTGTGGAGTTTCAGAGTGTAGTTTGGTCTGTTTTTGTTGATGACAGGGTGTGATGTGCTCACATGTGAAACTGTCTTTGTGGTGAATCAGTAACAGAAGCTAACAGATCTGTGGTCGTCCAGTTTCCTGTTTCTGATGAAGACAGTTTGTCCTGCACATGTCCTACATAGTTTGTAAATGTTCACTTTTGCATATATCTGAACACAGTATTTTACTTTTATGGATTTTACACAAACATTGTTATTGACATGTTTATGTAATGTGATTAATACTACATTAAGTGAACTTACTTCAGTGTTTTACCTTCAACTTTATCTCACTTTTTGTTGATGAATCCTTTTACTTTTCCAGCTTTGTGTGACACCAACATTTTTTACAATTTACAATTATAAATACATTATTACAGTTACACATGTTCATCTTGTGGTGAAGAACTCGTTTTAATAAAAGCTAGCAGTTCCGTGTTCCGTTTTCTGAACTTGCCACTTGTGTTGGTCTCTTTCACAGCAGCAGTGGTGTTAAGAAGAAAAAAAACCTCAAACCTAAATTGTTCTGTTAACACTTCTAAGACACTAAAACCTCTTTTTCAACTATAAACTGATGTTTGCTGTTATACTTTATTAATTTTATTTTGTCCTGTTATAATACTTTACAAAAATAATATCATAATTGATTGTAGTAGAGGCATAAATAATCTGAATACGACTTGTATAATGACTAGTACTGCAGTAGTAGTAGTAGATATTCTAACAATACTTATATGAGTATCAGTTGTGGTAATGTCAATAATGTATATTGTATGTATTTTATCTTCCAGAGAGTGATCCAGTTGCAGTTTACTCAGCAGTGAAAACAACAGAAGACGTCAGTTATGGACAAATAGTCATCAAATCTAACAGGACGAGAGGTACAGCTGCTCTTCTTTGCACAATGCTCCTAATGTGAGGTAGTCATGATGCGTACACGTAGTTAAAAATATGTATATCAGTGGCTTTAGCAGTTCCTGGTAGACACTTGGTCACATGTTCTAACTGTCATTGTTCTTGAGTGGGAAGCCATTGAGGGTTCAAGTCAGCATGCAAGAAAACTTTATATATACTTTTAAAAACAGAAGTTACAGAGTGCTGACAGAGTGCAGGATCCCTCACTGGCTTCCCACCACCATGAACACAGTCAATGATATTTGTTGGAACACACGAGCCGGAGAGACTGTTAACAGGAATCATTAAATCCTTCCCAATTCACTATATTGTGCACTACATTTCTGCCATTGACATGTTTATGTAATGTGATTAATACTACATTAAGTGAACTTACTTCAGTGTTATACACTGTTTTACCTTACACTTTATCTCACTTTTTGTTGATGAATCCTTTTACTTTTCCAGTTTTATGTGACACCAACATTTTTTACAATTTACAATTATAAATACATTTTTACAGTTACACATGTTCATCTTGTGGTGAAGAACTCGTTTTAATAAAAGCTAGCAGTTCCGTGTTCCGTTTTCTGAACTTGCCACTTGTGTTGGTCTCTTTCACAACAGCAGTGGTGTTAAGAAGAAAAAAAACCTCAAACCTAAATTGTTCTGTTAACACTTCTAAGACACTAAAACCTCTTTTTCAACTATAAACTGATGTTTGCTGTTATACTTTATTAATTTTATTTTGTCCTATTATAATACTTTACAAAAATAATATCATAATTGATTGTAGTAGAGGCATAAATAATCTGAATACGACTTGTATAATGACTAGTACTGCAGTAGTAGTAGTAGATATTCTAGCAGTACTTATATGAGTATCAGTTGTGGTAATGTCAATAATGTATATTGTATGTATTTTATCTTCCAGAGAGTGATCCAGCTGCGGTCAGTTCAACACTTATATTGTCATCAGTCTGAAATAACAAATAAATCACCATTAGGCACTGTCATATTGACCGCAACAGGTCATAATCACGGTTAAGCATGAATAAAGAAGTATATATATATACAGTACAGACCAAAAATTTGGACACACCTTCTCATTCAATGAGTTTCCTTCCTTTTCATGACTATTGACATTGTAGATTCACACTGAAGGCATCAAAACTATGAATTAACACATGTGGAAATATGTACTTAACAAAAAAGTGTAAAACAACTGAAAATACGCCTTATATTCTAGTTTCTTCAAAGTAGCCACCTTTTGCTCTGATTACTGCTTTGCACACACTCTGCATTCTCTTGATGAGCTTCAAGAGGTAGTCACCTGAAATGGTTTTCACTTCACAGGTGTGCCCTGTCAGGTTTAATAAGTGGGATTTCTTGCCTTATAAATGGGGTTGGGACCATCAGTTGTGTTGTGCAGAAGTCAGGTGGATACACAGCTCATAGTCCTACTGAACAGTATTAGCATCGTAACAACACCGGAAGTATCGCTTGTCACGCTGGACACATGTAAATATGTATTTAAACTTACAAGGTGTAAACATTACAACAGAATAACAGACATTTACTTCTCGTCATTGACTCAATACTGGGAATACCACTGGACCACACAGGCAAAATAAGGATGCTCAAAAAACTTATGGGTCGTCACAGGTGAGTGAACTTAACCACAACACGATACACCTTTAACATTAGCACTCGCTCTTTTCACCCACACACACAATGGCAAATGCTAGCGCAGTAAATACACGTCATCTCCTACGGCCTGATAATGTGAGTATTAAAGTGATAAGCACCCATAAATGTCCAAGCCTTTTATATAATAGTCAAATAGTCAAAAATATTGACTGGGAATGTGCAAATATTCACAGTATAAACAGTATATGTAATGTGCAAGTGTAACAATACAAAGAATACAAATGATTGCGTTAATGTAACGCGCCATGTTAGATGTGATGGGCCAACTGTAGTCAGCAAGAAACTGTTCTTCTGGCAAGATCTCCGTCATTATACAGCAGACATCCAGCAGGGGGACATGATGGTGTTTAAGTTTTAGTCCCTCGTCATGCACATTATCTTTATGAGGCACATCAGTGATCAGAGTTTGATTTATTACAGCTGAAGTAGTTGGTTCTGACAGAAACATCACTGTCACAAAGCTGCATTTTCCTCAGTGTAAAAAAATGTGACATTGTGGGGATATCAGGGTTTATGGGGACCGCAGGTGTTCTCTGCATCCTGCAGACTAACAAATGAAATGAGGATCATCTAAAGGATCTTTTAATGATTTTATTGTCTGTCAGGAGTGATTTCCTGAGTTACTCCTTCTCCTAAAACTACGACCAAAGATGTATTAGTTTTTGTCCAGTGAGGAGAGGTTTCCTGCTTTGAGAAGCTTCATGAATTCAGGCCCAGAGTTCACATCTCATCACAGACCTGCAGTGAAACTTTGTCTTTACGTGAACTGTCACCAAGATCTTCCCCTGACCTCAACCAACTGTAGTTACCATCAGTAGATGTTGTACAAAAGTTGTTTTTTCTACAGCTGTATCTCATATTGTTTTATCTGTTTGTGTTCAGCATGTCCACCAGAGCCAGAGGTTGTCTACTCTTCACTGAGGAAGACCTCCACACCTTCACACCAGTACAACCACTGACGTCCAAGTTTTAAACAGCAACACGTCTTCAATAATGTATCTCATATAAAGGAATAATCTTAATTGTTTTGTGTTTAATGTCTTCATTAACTGTTACTTATATATATAATATATAATATATATATTTGGAGCGTGCTGTTGTTGCTGCAGCATTAACTTGTTTGCAAGAACAATAAACTTTGGTCTTGTTTGTTGTTTTCTTTGTGTGGTTCTGTGGGTTTCACAAAGCTGTCAGATGGAAAATTTGACTTGTTCTCACACACACACCTCTGACTATCTGTGTGTTTGTAGCTCTGCAGCGCTGATAACAAACATATAAAAACTGCAACCGCAATCTATAAACAGCAGAAACACCTTTCAGTGACTGGAAACTCTGCACACACACACCTGCAGCACAGAATGTGTGAAGTTTAGATTCTTTACTCAGTGAAACATGAAGAAAATTCAGTCTGTAAAACGTCTCCTGGTTTAAACATCACACATCATGTAGTTCATCTTAAACTCTTTAAACAATGAATCTGTTCTATTGTTGATGTGACGCTTTGTAACATCAAACTGTTGTGAATCTATTGGGTTATCTGGATAACTTAAAAAAGCTTCCCTGTGGAGGTTTTGACCACTAGAAGTGCTAGTGAGCAGTGTTTTCACTGGAGGGTCCCTGTTGTGTTTGTATAGTGTGTTGGGCCTCAAACCATGAGGTCACACGAAGAAGGCCTACATGTAACCTGTGAGGCCTGACCACGAGGTGCTTTATTCCTTTGTTTTCCCCGAGACAAACGAATAGCGCCAAAAATGCTGCTTAGACAATGGGAGTCCATTGCAAACTCCATTTCCAAGGATGCTTTGCGATTTTCACACCTCAGCAGGGAGCAGTCAACATACAGTCTCATTGGTGGAGACGCTCCTGCACAGCGGAGCGTCCTGATGACGCAGCCATGACATCACCGCCCCTTTAAAAACTGAACATGCCCTGAAGCACACGCCTTTCCCATGTCACTGAGCTAGGGGTAACTCCTGTTCCTCTGTGAGTCAGCTGGCTAAAGGGGGTACCCCATGCACGTGTTTTCCCCTCATCGAAGACTCTCCTTGCCGGACGAGACGAGACTTCGCCCGTGTTCACCCGAACACATTACCGGATCCGACAGAGACCGCTGCTGCAACCAGCGTCCTCAATTTCCTCGAGACGGAAGAAACGCTTCTTCACCGAGTCAACTCTGCTGTTCTCTCCGCCACTGCCGAGAGCCAGCTGCCGTGTTTTTCACCGACAATGCGAGAACGGCCACTGTCTGCATCCGAGCCCAGGACAAAGCCAGACATAACGACGGATTACACACAAACCCAGCTCGCTTTCTGAAGCGACCAAGTAAGAGGCATAAGTCTGGGCAGAGGCAGTGTTAATTGTATGTTTCTATCAGCATCAGTTGCTGTTGCTTAGCATTTAGCTCTTAGCTTTATTGCTATTGTTTTGTTGTGCTGTTGACGGACCGCCGCGTCCATTTTTCTCTGTTTACTCTTAGCAGTATTTTAAGTTTGCTGCCTGTTTAGTTGTGTTCACCACGCTAGACTGTTTTGTGTTTGTCCCGCTCGGGACTACTGCTGTGTTTGTGTCATCGTGAGTCAGGAAGTAAGTTGCTTTGTCGGTCAGAAACCAGACAACGTGCATTACAGACTGCCATCCGTACGCGCACTGTCTGTGGACAAAGCCGCTTGTCTCACAATCGCTCTCTCTCCTTCTTCCCTTTCTCTTCTAACTAACACATACACGCGTGCGCGCACACACATACACACACCGACATCTTTTTGCGCATCTGATGGTCAGATAATGGCGGACAAAGCTTCGTTTTGTCTTTCCTTATCCGCCATCAGACACGTGTGTTTTTCACAGAAGTGAGTGAGTGCGAGACGCCGACCGCCAGGCCGTCTTGCTTCTGTCTAACAAGACACCGCCACATTTCTGCCATCCGGTTCTCGCGCGACGTGACTTCCTTTCACAGTCACGTCCGCGTCGCAGACCGGCAACGTCATCACGTCAGGCCCCGTCGCCATCTTGTCACGCACGCACGCACACAAACACACACATGCATTCCCCTGCATGTGACCAACCCTGTACATAGCTGTTTGTGTTTGTTTGGTAGGATTAGATTTTAGGATAGTTGTTTATTGACTGAAGCATTTGTTAACTTTGTTAATTTTTCTAAGTTTAATAAACACTGTTATATCTTTAAAGAGAAGTTCTTCTGTCATTATTGTGTGTAATATTGTGAAAAGTGGCTGATTGAGGGAGTCAGAGCTCGAATTCACCCTTCTTTGTTCACCCTTGAATGTTGATATCTCTCAGATATTAACATTCTAGGTGAACTCCCATTTATGAAACTACCTTGTTTGGTTATTGGTCCCGGTTTCCGGGTGGTGCCCCGTATTTGTTAATTCAAATTAATAATTCTATTAATTGTCATAATTAGTTAATTATCCTTGATAATTGATCATTATTGCAAATAATCAACTGTGTTCCTCACAGATCCAACAGTTGGTGCCTGAATTATTGATTAAGGTTAACAATATCTTATTTTCATAATTCATAATTATCTATGATAATTATGAATTATTGCTAATAACCAAACGCACTACTGCCCGTCCCAACAAGTGCGAGTGACATGATACACAATCCTGCTGATGATTTCACATTATTCCACTGATACATGTGGCTGTAACACACCAAGAAACTCAGAAATACATCATCAAAGGCAGGAGGGAAGAAGAATGCAATCTTGTTTTTGTCTGCAGCTACTATAACAGTCTATTTATGTATTATGTATATTTATTTATTTCCTTGTCTGCAGACACTGTAGATATAAACACTCAGCAAGCACTTTATTAGGAACACCTGTGTAATCTAATGAAATCTAATTCAGTCGTTGAAATTGTCAGAAAGGTGAAAATTCTACTTTATGTTTATTATTGAGGTCATAGTGGGGGGTGTTGGTGTACTGGAGTGTATTATATTGAAAAGTTTTATTATATTGAAAATATTTTGTCCCCCCCATTAACATACACGAGGGGGGCAAAATATTAGGGACAAAAACTGTAAGCGTATAAGCTTTGTAAAGTATAATTAGTAGCAGAGCTGTTGTATTGGATTGCAGTAGATTGCACAGGTGTTCCTAATAAACTGATCGGTGAGTGTAGATGTACAGTAAATGAGTGCAGGTACATGTGTAGATTACTTTGAGTGCTTTGATGTCACACTAGATGAACACACTCATCATGATGTTTTCAACCTGCAGCACATGAAGAAAAATGTAAATGTTATCAAACTGGAACTCAACAACAACAACAACAACAAATCCTCTTAAATAAGACGGGAAAGGTGTCGACTGAAGCCAAAGCTCCTTAGATTAGATTCAATTTGTCATTGAAGAAAGCACAAGCACTTAACAATGTACTAATAATGAACAGTTATGATGCCGACCCTTCTATATTCACCACGTCATACTCATTCAAAGGAAATAAACCAATAACTGGAATAATCTTTAAATGAAAGATAAAATGTAATTAGACCACATTCTTGTGCTTAGTCAATATATTATTTTTGATCATTTTCTTAAACATAATGATTGTTTTACATATTTTTAATTCACCCTTGTTTGTTCCATAAATTCACCTCTTTATCAGAAATTCATCTGTTTATTAAATGTACTCTGAACACACAGCTTCTTTTAGATGATATCGACTCTCTTCAAACATGTTTTGTACGTAGGACATGTGACTGTGCAGTGTTTCACAATCTAAATCATTACATTTTCATAATTATACAGCAGTAGCAGTTAGAGATGTTCATTTGTATTTCAACTATATTATCACTTTCTCCCTTTTTCACGTTTTTCTATGTTGCCAACACACAACTGCATCAGACTTTAAGAATAACCAGAGTTGTTATCAATGAACTGAACCACACACCTGCTTTTAACAGTAACTGTGGTGCAGACTATATTGCAGTCAGGCTTACATGCAAATACATGCTCTATGTTTCCATCTAGTGGTTGGAGTACTGACAGTTTTACCCAGAGGCAATACTTGCTGGAGGTTGTGACCTTTCAAGAGAAGCGTGAACCATCCAAATGGACCAATGGTTTCTTGAGACATTGATGCTTATTAGCTGAAATCATTACTCACATTACATTTGAGATCATTACAAATAGCTAATTTGGAGATTCCGTCTAAATATGTCTCCACTAAAAGAATCCTGCTGGAAAACAGTTTCTGAACTGAGTCATTGATCTGCTGTTTTTCCTTATTGTGAGATTTATACAATATCAATATCATCAAATTTAAACATCTGTCATTTAAGAAACATGAGATTTGAGGGTTCTCATTAAGTGCATCTGTTGATAATTCTGACGTCTGTCTTCTGTAGAATGAAAATGTGATTAATATACATTTGAAGCTCTACACAGGAAGTGATGAATGGATCAATAACTGAGCAGCACAGAATATACAATACAGTTCTCATTATTTATGTGGTTTTCAGCACAGCACATTTCAAAACTATTCTTTATTTCTACTTTATTATGATATCACAGCACTTTTTTTCAGCACAGTAACACACTGTGTGTCCTGTGATGGAGTGAGGAAGAAAACAGCTCCTCCATCCTCACATCTCTGTGATATCTTTAATGAGAGGAGTGAAGACTCGCGTTCAAAACAACACTCAGCAGCGCCACCTGCAGGCCGACATAATATATTACACAATAGATAATAATCACAGTGTTTCTCAGCAATGAAGAGCTGCATGTAACACAATGTGAGAAGCAGGAATTAGAGAGTAAGAGGAAGAATTCAGAGTCTTTATATTGCAGGAAATATGCTGTTCTTAAATGTGCTTGTTGTTTTGGTTGTTTTAGCGCCCCCCAGAGGACAGAGGCTGAAACAGATCATGAGCAGGATAAATATATATATATATGTACACACACACACACACACACACACATATATATATATACACATATATATATATATATATATATATATATATATATATATATATACATACATACACACACACACACACACACACACACACACACACACATATATATATATATATATATGTGTGTGTGTGTGTGTGTATATATATATATGTATATGTGTATGTATATATGTATGTATATGTATATATATATATACATACATATATGTAAAGTCAGTTCAGAAGCTCTTCCCAACCTCCCCGTCTAGATCTGTCCATCCTGTACAGATTAAAACCGTATACATCAGAATCACTGATAGTTTTCTTTAACCAGGTTTCAGTTAATAATGAGATATCAGGTTCACCCAGTAAATCCCAAACTCCTTCAAGTCTTTGGACAAAAAGTTTGTCTTTGGAGGAATCAGGCTGAGGATGATGTAAGTCTAGTCTCCATTCCTCACATCCTCTTTCAACATCGGTCAGGTTCGACACATTACGTTGTTTTCTAAATCTACTGGAGCTCTGACTTTTTAATATGTGGTTGCCACGTCCATGAGAAGTGAAACCATCTTGGTTTGGAAACTTTAGCCCCATGGATGTGGACGTCTGACTCTGATGCTGCAGGAGGGATGTAAGAATCATTTGAACCAAAACCACAAAGCAGAAGCTGAACCACATTCATAGTCATCAATGATGTGTCTGTCCACAGCTGATGAGGATTATAGTCAGAAAGAATAGTGTTGAGTTCAGTTTAGTCTGATAGAAACACAGTCAGTCATCTGAACTCTCATTTAATTAATATAAAACATCTACAATGTTTCCAGAAATAAAAACAAGTGAATAAAATGAACTGCAGCTTGTTGTCATATAAGTCAGAGTTTCAACATTTGATTTGACTTTAAAGGAGAAGAACTGAAACCACTTTCAGACTCAGCATCCGACTGGTTTTGAGTTATTGAGGTTCAAAGTTTTGACATCTTCATGATCAAAACTGATATACAGAACAGTTCACTTTTATTTGTTGAAATAACAAACACCCTTAATGTCCTCTGAATATAATGTATAATATCACACTTTTACATTTTTAAGTTTTCAGACAGAACCTTCTGACTCTGAGAACTCACTGTTTGATTTTGTAGAAAAAAGTAGATTTATTTTATTTTAACACACAAAATCAATATATGAACTACTGAAGGTTATGATTTAAAATATCTGGGCAAAGACAACAATTTAGCTGTATGTTTTAAATTTAGACATAACTACATTTGTTTTTCACTGACAGATTTGAACTGATAATACAGTTAATCAAGTTTCACCAACAACAAAATTCAATTAGACAATTAGAAAAAAAAAACATTTAAAAATGTTTCTTCATTCATTTGTTGATATTTTCTCTCCTTTCTCTGTTTTGTTGTTTTTTGCTGCTGTCTGTTATTCTTCATTTCAGAACCTTTCTTGTCTTTTCTGCTCCCAGATTTACAGAACGTTTCTCTGTCGTCATGTGTCTGATAGACATAATATATACACAACAACAACAACAACAACAACAACAACAACAATAATAATATAAAACATGAACATGAGCAGAAAATACAAGAAAACAATAATATTATTATTATATATTATACCCTCATTGATGATTATTCAAGCGTATTGATTATATATATTTTATATTTTGTACATTAACATGTAACTTCAACATTTACAGACTTGTTAGACACATTTATTAACAGCAACTTCAGTGTCTAATGTTCTTTAATTCATGAGGTTTTGCTGTTAAACACTTTACTTAAGTGTTGAACTTTACTCTGATGTTTAATATAAAGAATATATATATTAAACTTACTTCATTATAGTTTTTTCTTTAGCTTTATCTCCAATATAACTGAATAGGTCCTCCTTCCATTTGTTGTTATATGAAATATCAGACATGAGTTGCAGTAGCAGCTGCAGTGCACTCAGCAGACATCATTTATGGACAAATATTAATCAGAACTGAGTGAATTTGCTGCAGTGTGGGAATTTGATGAATACGATGTATTTATTCACTATTTGATTGACAGAAGTGGTGCGTTTGGCTTGGACTTGGATTCCAGTGAACACAGTGGGCTTGTGGGCTGGTCTGTGTTCAAAGTCACTCCCTGATTCACTCATTCACCACTCAGTACATAACATGCACTCAGTAGTTTATAGTTTGCAGTGAACTGAGACTGAGACAGTCATTAATAACTGTTGAAATTGTCACATTAAAATCAACATTTGCATTTCAGTGTTGTCCAGCAGAGTGCAGCATACACCTTCTAGTTTTCATGAGGAGCTGCAGGGAGCTTTGTCTTTTTTTTGAGAGGCAGATGCATCATCAAGGCCAAAATAAAAAATATATAATCAGAGCTTATAGGTGCTGAGACCATGCCCCTAGGAACAGCGAAATGACTCAAAGTCTAAAGGAGCCACATGATTAAATTATTTAATCTCATTCAAGTAATCAAGGAGCCAACTGGAAGTCTGCCAGCTCGGCCAGTGAAGGTCTCAGACACACTGGAGAAGGACTCTAACATGCTCTATGGGTTAACATCTAATCGTTGATTTGAGAAAGGACCAACTCCTAAGTACCGTTTAACCTTTGATTTCAAATTGTATCATTAAAAGCTTGTACAAGGACCTTTTCTGTTTGAAAAATCACAGTCAGCCAGCGCTGTTACTCTGCAACCAATCGCCCAGAAAAGGATAAGGAAATTTTACAACACACAGTATAAGAAGACACAGAATGAATATGATTGGTTACTATAGTTGGGGAGGGGCCGTGGTTTAGACTTAGCTCTCCCTTCGTTGGTGCACAGGCTGGTCCCAGCCTCTTGGCACACGATTCCTCCAATCAGGTTGAGACAGTGTGAGGAAGAAGATTACACATCTGGATAGGCAAGCAACACCTGGGTTCAGCTCCCAGCCTCTATGCCAAATGTATGTTCTGCTGATTTCTCCTTGATTGATCCTGCCTGAATGTGAATGTCCTTCTCTTCAATGCTTTCCATTGTGTCAACTCTTCACACCATGGAGTTAATGACCTGCATACCTTCACGTGACATACAACTCCATGATATTAGCACATCAGCATTATGTGTAACCCTTCTAGATGATTAATTACAAAGGTAGAAGATAGAAAAACAAGGTAATTGTAAAATTATCTAAATGTAATGTAAATCATCTAATTGTAAAATCTATCAAAAAAGTATCAATATAAAACATCTAATTACAAAACCTAACATTTCATCCTGACAGTTTTCACCTGAAACTTTATAACTTTTCCTAAATTGAGACAGAATATATACAAAAGTGGAAATATTTCAACTGTTACACATCTTTGCACATTAAACACACAGTTAAATTTAACCTTTATTTATTCAAAGATGTTGATGATGATGATGTGATAGAGAAAAAAGAGAAACATGCTGCAGTCACATCATTATCAACTTAAGTATTAGTTGATAATGATGTTTAGACATTCACAGCACTTCAAGGTTCACGAAAGATGTTGGTTAAATATTAAAAAGTCAACACTGACTCCAGATGACCCGTCGACTTTTTCAATATTTAACCCAAACCACTGTTTTCCCTGAAACAGCAGGACATATGTGGCATTCATGTGGTGTCGGAGTAATCGGAAGAATGAGTTTCCGACCTCAGGTTGAAACAACAACTCGGAAAGTTTGGTACACAACTTGCTGAAAGTTTGTCTACGCAGAAACATGAAGGATGAAAGTAAATGTTTGGTTGATGGCAAGAAACTTTTACTAATTCACATATTTCACATTTCACATCAATTTTTTGCTCACGTGTAACTTGTAATATGGTTTTAGGTTGTAACTGTGTCCATGTTAAGTTATGTTTTAGCATTAACACTGATAACAAGTCAGCATTAGTGGTTTGGTTTAGTGGTTTTAGGGAATGTACTGGTGCAGCAACAAATCTGGGACAAAATTCAACACATCTCTTTAGTAACGTCCATGTTGTTTCCATATTACGACTTAAAAGCTCATAAACACACTGAAGCGAAAGAACGACTTTCCAACACTTCATCATCCGAGGAGCACATGAACACAGCAACAAAGGTGTCAGGTGTCAAAGTCATGTGACTTGTTGTGACAAATCACTCCCCCAGGACTTCCTCCCCCTTATGACCTCTCCCTGTTTTAAGAACATTTCACCTCCTCTGAACTGTGAGTCTGAGGGATCAACAAAGTTTTCTCTTTTTTTATCTGGTTGACATTCATGTGCTGCTGAGTCCTCTGAACCGTAACACACACACACACACACACACACACACACACACACACACACACAGAGAAAGATAAAAAGTGTCCTTTCAGCAGAGTTGTTTCATTTTGATGATGGAGACTTTTGCATATTATAAAACTTAACACTAAAAACAAAGTTTTGCAGGTAATTGATCAGATAAGAACACATTACCAGATGGTGGCGCTAGATGAACTCGGCACTGTGTGTTTTATTAAACCTGCACAGCTGACGAGTATCAACAGGTTCAACAGCTCAGCTTCAGGTAAACAACTAAACAGGAAGTCTGGTTATAAACATAAATGAATATATAACATGAATCCAGCTCATCTACATTATGAACAAAGTCTTTATCAAAACAGGAAACATGTTAAAAAGTATAGATATTTAATAATGAAAAATTAAATGTCAACAAATACGCAGTGCAGTAAATATATTATATATTACAAGTTCAGAATGAAGCTCTGGGTACAAACTGATGCAACACATTTATTCACAGGGGTTAACTGTGAATAAATGTGTTGTGCAAAACTGTGCAAAACATATTTAAAATAGTTGTTCAGCATGTTATTCATATCATTGTGGTGTTAACTCAGCTTGCATCAGCTCTATTATCTCTGAACTGTGAACTTTAATAACTTTAGTTTACAGTCCTGCTTTAGAGTTCTCAATGAACTTCACTTACTTCAAACATCCCATAAACAACACTACAAATACCTACATCTGCACCTGAACATTTCCTACACAATACAGAAACAATAGATCATACACATTGAAAACATCACGTTATAACAGTGTTTACAGTATAAACTACTGTAGACAGTCTAATATTGGCTGGAAAATACAATAAAACTCACTTTCCAGTCTGCATCTCTACAGACTCACAGCAATAATCTCACTCTTACACACTCTGAACACAAATAACATTATTTACACAACACAGTAAAATGCTATTAAACAAAACTGAAGTGAAAATGAAATAAACTAGTTTTTATCACTTGCATTAGTAGAATAGTTGCAGCTCTAATTATGAAGGGATCCTCTAATGCTCAGTATGAACAGGAGGAATGATTACAGCAAGAAAAACATGTTTACTAATGAAAGTCCGACCTTTTAGACCTGGTTCCAGTTCAGAACATGTTGCTGCTGTAAAAGCTGCAGGACACAAAGATTCAGGAGTTCAGAGATCTGAGACCTTTCAGTCCTGCTGGGGGACAGGTGCTCCAGGACGTTGTCTACGTTGTCTATAAATCACAAAACCAACAATAACAGCAACAAGAAGCACAGCAGCAACAGGCAGACCAACTGTCAGTCCATGATTTCGTTCCTCCTTCTTTCCTTCATCCTTGTCTCCTTCAGTCCAGGTGTTTCCAGCTGTGTGACCTGCAGAGCAGAAACAGGTGTGAGGTATCAGCTGTCAGGTAGGTGATGACTCACCTCTACAAACTCTACAAACTCACCCGAGTCAATAACTTTCAGGTAGATGGTGTTCATGAGCCCATGTCCTTTGCTTTTCACAGAAACACGACACTCATATGTTCCAGTGTCGTTGATATTGACTTTCTTCAGAGTCACAGAAACGTTTCCGTCCTTCATCTCTGGATCTCTCAGCTGCACTCGACCACGAAAAGATGGATGCTGGTAGTTTTCATATGGTCGGTTCTCTCTGAGGAAGAAGACGTAACCATCTTTCTTCAGGTCAGGTCTGCTCCACTCAAACAGTATGATGGCTTCATCTTTGGGACTCTGACACTGAAGAGTGACATTTTCTCCAGGCTTTACTTTTATCTCTGAGAGACAAAAACAGAAAAGTTAGTGATACAACTCTCTCTCTGTATATATATATATATATATATATATGTATATATATATATATATATATATATATATATATATATATATATATATATATATATATATATATATATATATATATATATATATATGTGTGTGTGTGTGTGTGTGTGTGTGTGTGTGTGTAAAAAAAATCCTTACTTAATAGGATAACTTTCATATAATAATGATGTCATAATAATAATTGAAATGATTTCGGTTGGTTTCAATGAATTTGGTGAAATATGGTGTTTGAGGAGAACATCATTTATTACATGATTAATAATTACATGTTTAATGTAACATAATACATGTTGTTCCTTCATATGAAAGTCTGTCATGTTTCTGCTGATGCAATAAAAGGAAAAAAGAGAAAAGTCAGGACAAAGAGTTGTCTCTTTGTCCTGACTTTTCTCTTTTACAATTTTACAATTATAAACAAACAACACAATTAGATAATAAAACACTATAAATGATATAAGATATAAAAACTATAAAAATAATGAATGAGTTCATATCTGAGTAGATTTGAACCATATTTTCAGTTTGATTTTAAAATGCTGGATGCAGCACAGGGAGAGGTTTCCAAATATCTGCTGCTCTCTAAAACAGTCGAGTTTAACAAAGTGGCTTAAAGGAGGAAAAGCTGCTCCAAGAATCTGAGACACAAGTACCATCTAAAACTAATCAATAACTGATATCTATCAATGATATGATGGAGAGATGGGGTTGGGAGCAATTTGTAACACAACAGCTAGAGTTTAATATAAAACATGAACAACCACTGCTATTAATATATACAGTATGTACATGTATATACTTATATTTTTAATTAAGTTACTATCGACAATAAATTGACAAATCATCACTGTTTATATTTTATGACATAAATATTGTTTAAAAATATATTTTAGACAGCCTTCTCATTCCAAAAGAGCATTTTCATTTTTCAGCATGATCACCATGACAACCGCTGTGTGACATCACCGACAACACCTATTTTTATACATATTTAGCAGTAACACAATAACAGTGGATGTAATTATCTGTGTTCATGATGTCACCTGCACAGCTGCTCACACTGTTAAAGATACTCAACTGATATTTATTCTGAGCTTTAACAGTTAACTGACAGAAACAAATCTTCATCAGAGCCTTGATAGAACCAGAGATGCACCGACACTGATATCAGATATCAGATATCGGTCCCATACTGACTCAAATAACTGGATCAGGTATTGTTGACAATAGACCAATCTGGTATCAGATACCATTATTTTAATAAATAACAATTCAGTTAATTTATATCTATGTATTTATTTGTTACATTTTGTCTTACAAAGTTAGGAAAGTTATGTTTAAGTCAAGTCAGATGTTGCCTTAAACATAAAGAATGATTCCAGTCTCTTCCACACAGTGATGCATACAGCTTATTGATTAAACACTGGTATCAGGTCAGTGATCGGTATCGGCCAATACCCAAAGTCCAGATATTGGTATCAGGAATGAACAACATACTGACAGCCCCTCTAATATTATACTGATGGATAAAGTCATGAATGAGAAATATAATATAATGTAGTAAGAATGTAAAACATGAAATGTTACAGTGACGTTAATGTAAAATAAGTTAACTGTCTGAATATATGATGCAAGACTTGAAGGTAAAAAGTAACTTAGTTATATATTTAATCATAATTAACTTGTTTATTGCGTATTTTGAATGATTGAGTATCTCTGCTTGTTGGTTCAGTTTTGCAGGTTCTTTACTTTCATTTTTCACACAGTTGTTGAACAATACGTCATATTTCCTGCTGCTTTCATGACACAGAACAGAATCATAACCAATAACTAAAGGTCATGTGATCCTGTTCAATGCTGTATTCTGTAATGTGTTTCCTGTCTGTCCTGCAGAGGGATCCTCCTCTGTTGGAGTTTTTCCTCATTTGAATGGAGGATCAGATAACAGAGGATGTTGTATTACTGTACTGACTGTAAAACCCTCTGAGACTGATCTGTGATTTGTGATATTGGACTGAACACAACTTATAAACTAGTAACTATGGTAACAAACTGATCTGATATAAATAATCAATAAGGTTATTTAAGGGATGATAACTGGTCCTCACTTCTGTGACGATGCCAAATACCATCAAACCAAAAGAAGAGCAACAATAACGTGAAGACAGCAGCAGCCTAATGTTTGTCTGCGAGGAAATATGTGAATAATATTAAATCTAATATTGTTATGATCTTTATCTCCCGACATAAACCTCCATAATGACTGATCATATTCACTTGATAAAAATGAGGAAATGAAACAGTGTGTCTGTGCCGCCATTAGCCTCTGAATGAGGGAGGAAACATAGTCTGAAACCTGCCAGCGAGCAGAATAAAAGTTGTTTTTCCAGCACAGTAACTTTAACCTGCAGCTTCTCACAAGCTGAACCTGTAACAGTAACTGAACTAGTTACAGAGTTTTCAGTTAGTGGTGAATCACACACAGCTTACCTGTAGAGACAGTAGAGAACAGGAAACAAGCGAGGAGACACACAGAGAAAGTCAACGTAGGCATTTCTTTCTTCTTCTTCTATAGTATTTGTTGGCTGTTAGTTTCATGAATTGATGAAGTCCAGACCAGTTACGCTTGAAGAATATTCGACAGTTAGAAGTTGGTAAATGGACCTTGATCTCTGATTATTTTTGTCATGTTGCTACCAGTAGTTACAGTTGCCGCCTGACTGATTACGTTTTCTTTGTGCCCCGGAACTTCTTATTGAGAAAGCGTCATGACGTCACGTCTCCTCTGCTACGCGCTGTGACAGAGGACTGATAGTCAGAAACATTTGCATGTTTATAATGTCATAAAACAACTCAAGACAGTTGTATGATTACAGTGTTGACTGAATGAGGGTTAAGTTACTGAACACTGACAACAACATTGATCCTCGACTCCTCCTGTCCACATGATGAAGAGGGTAAGAGTCGAGATACTGAACCCCAAACTGGTAGCTTGTCCTGCTGTGAGGTATCTTGTGTGTGTGAATGTGTGACTGAGCAGCAGGAAAAACACTGTTAAGAGCTTTGGATAAAAGTGTTATATAAGTGCATCCATTTACCAAAACACTGTGTCCATTACATTAGAGTTTAAACATGTTTTTAATTCATATGAAAAACGGAAAAACAAAATAATGCGTTGTATATTTGTTTATCTTGTTATCAGACAAGTTGAACGCAGCTTTATATGGAGGGTACCAGTCAGCACTTCTATCAGTCTTTCTGGAAAAATGAAGCGTGTTCCTGGAGTTTACTTTCTGTATTCAAAGACTAATGAGCTCAACTACAGCAGCTGCTGTATGAAATTAGGAAGAAAAGTTAAACATTGATTACTTTATGAACACTGAAAAAAACCCTCCGCCTCAACTGAAGAAAGAGGGAGGGGGAGTTCCTGATGTGTCACGTGATTTACAAGAAAACAACCTTTCATGAAAAACCCTGGAAACTGTTTTCAATTTTATTTCAGGGACTCTGCAGATTATGTGAACTTTTAAACGGCACCTGAACTAAAACAGTGAAGAATCATGTCAGCTAAGCTGAAGATCCAAACTGACTGATTATTGTGAGGAAACATCAATTTCCACATCACAACCACTTTTTAGGACAGGATGAGTTTTCACTTGTTCATGGCCGTAAGTGTGGTGTGTGTATTTGTAAAATAGTGACATTTATCAATATATTCACTATCACTTTGTGTAATTTAATGAAATGAGTCATGAAGATGCTTTGATATGTGGCCACTAGATGTTGCTGTAGGACATGAGTCTGACACATTAAAGAGTCTATTCATAAAACTACAAATTAGACATCTTTAAATCATCAAATTAGAGGCCTTTAAGAAAACTTAATAATACAAATAACCCAGTATAACTTATATTCAAAATAAACAGGATGCATATTATGGTGTGTGTGTTTAAAGAGGCTATGAAAAAGAAAATACATATTGTTTCAACTTTATGCTGATTTATATCTTGTGAGTATTACTATTAGTCCATTTTAATTTTTTTCCACCTGGGGGGTGTGTGTATGACAGTGTCTGTTGATTGACAGCAGGTGGGGGTGTGTCGGTGTCTGTTGATTTACAGCAGGTGGGGGCGTGTCGGTGTCTGTTTGATTGACAGCAGGTGGGGGCGTGTCGGTGTCTGTTGATTGACAGCAGGTGGGGGCGTTTCGGTGTCTGTTGAAATCACACAGGAGAAGCCCACACAGCCGAGAAGGTTCCCCAGTGGAGTTCCTCTGACAGGGAAGTCCCTGCTCCTCCAGGGGAACAGGACCGTGTCACGAGGGGCCGTGTTCTTTCTTTCCTTCTTTGGATGGAGGTTAAAGGAGTTGAAACAACCATGTAGGGGACAAGCTCTCATCAGGCCCAAGGGAACCACCACTGGTGCTGCTGCCGTCATCCACAACAGCTTTGAAAGCTGTGAACAGTCATGAGGTGCGTTAGATGGAAATGACTTAAAGTGTTCACTTCACTGTCTGATGACACAATAGTTTTCTATTCTATCTATCACTTCTATCACCTATGAGACAAAAACACCTTCAATTCTCATATAAAAGCTGATAATCAAATAATAGAGCAGGTATGTAAATAAGACTTCAGACACTATTTGAGGATTTAAACTAGTTAAATACTATCAATCATTGATGGTTCATCTGTACTAATAATATAAACTGCTATAAATGAGCTGTTTCCTGCTAACTGCTGGAGAGTAAACCACACAGCAGCATTCTCACCTACAAAGGAAGGAAGTTGGGTTTAACTGCTGTGACCAAACTAAGTTGTTCTCACATCACCGAGGGGCAGAATGGACCAAACATCTCTTCAGTGTCTGCTCTGTAAGTACAATCTATACTGTCCACATTTAAATAATTATACTTATAGCAGTCAGCTGAGTTATAGGAGAGTGGTGGTGAGATACACAGTCATTTATGATACATGTATCACTGTAGAAACTGAGATGAAGAAATCCAAAAATATAATTATAAACTGTGTATATAGAGTCTGAATAGGATCTTACATTGATACCTTCAGTTAGTTGGTTTGTATGACAACATGAACAGTAAAAATGTGTTCTTGTGGGGATTTTAATTGACTTGTTAAACCCACACAAACACAAAACAACTACAGAGTTCATTAATTCATGTTCAGTATGAGTCTAAATCCCTAAATTACACGACCAAGCAGGAAAACAACACAGTGCTACACTAACTGACAATATATTTACTAATGTTATTGATAAGTGACCATTTATCAATCTTTGCAACCCTTCAGAACTGTATCAAAACACAAGGTGCAATTAATTATTTTAAAGACATTATGAAACAAGATTGAAGCCTCTGAGACATTTTTATCCACAATAATCACTCTTTATGAAAAAAGGTCCTTTGAATAAAGAAAGTAGTGAAACAGAAATTTTCTGAAAAGCCGTGGTTAACTAAGGGAATACAAAATGCTTGCAAAATGGAAAATATATAAAGAAAAAAACAAGAGACACATAATGGACATATAAAAATAAACTGACAAGTATTATGAGATGCAGCAAAAGTGATTATTACAGTAAATTATTGGAAGACAACACAAATAATATTAAAAATACATGGACAGTAATGAATGACATTATTAAAAACTAGAACTAGAAAAGCAGGTTACCCAACCTATTTCCTGACAAAGAATAAACAACTATTATTGATATGTATATAGTTGTAAATGAGTTGAGTGATTCTTTTGTCAGTGTTTGATCTAATGTAACTACAGAGATTATTAAGCCCAGCAGTAAAGATGAGGTGATAAATACTATTAATGTAAATATACATTCATGTTTATAAGAGGAACAGATGAAAGATAAATCTACAGACTGTAGTGGAGTTGACTTGTCTATGACCAGAAATATTACTGAGTGTGGGATGAAACACTGACACTTATGAATTAAATAATCAGTCTCTACAAGCTGTTTTATTTCCCAGCAAAATGAAAACAGCTGAAGTCATATAAGGTTAGAGATAGACATGTATTCTCATGACAGACCTGTTTCTTTGCTCTCACAGTTCTCTAAAATATTGGAAAAAAATATTCAATCAAAGACTAGATGATTTCATCACAAAACATAATGCACTGTCTGGACAGAAAATGGCTTTAGAGCTAATAGGACAACTTTGTTTGCAGTAATGGAATTTGTGGAGGAAATATCAACAGTAATAGAAAATGGTTAATATACAGTAGAGATATTCCTGGATTTCAAAACAGCATTTGATACTGTTGACCATGACTTACTAATGAATACATTACAGAGATATGGAATTATAGTGGTAGCACGCTTTTGGTTAAGTACTTACCTGGGGAATAGGTATCAATATGTTCAATTAAATGATTTTAATTTACACCAACTGAAGGGGGTTCCTCAAGGCTCCGTGTTTGGACCATTATTGTTTATTTTGAATATAAATGATATATGTTATGTTTCTAAAACACTAAAATGTATCTTATTTGGAGATGATACAAATGTTTTCTGTTGTGGTAAAAACGTTTGGATCCAGTGGAAAAGGAAGTAAAAGTAGATTTATAATCTTTAGTAATTGTTTGACAAATTTACAAAGAAAGCTCATCATGAATGATGTTGAAATTTAAAGTGTCTGAAATTAAATTTATTGAAGTGATGATAGATAGTAATAATACATCATGTTGGCAGCTATAAAATGTAAGTGTTCAAAAAGCAAAAAGTCTATTGCAATAGAGAGATAGATTTTCTAAATCAATGTTATATTATATTATATTATATTATATTATATTATATTATATTATATTATATTGATTCATTGATTGTATTTATTTATTGGGACAGGTACAGTTTTTAACATAAAAGATGCACTGCACTGGAGTTAGCTCAAAGCTAATTTACATCCGCAGTCCCCCACAATCAAAACATACAACAGCACAACAACAAACAGTACAAAGCAGAAAAACACGCAGAACACACCATAAAAAATACAAAATACAAAGCTACACACAGCACATCACATACACCCACAATGTCAATTAGAAATGAATAATGTAAACATGTCAAATTAAAAGCAAGACTGTCTGCGCTAATGAGAAGACCATAGATGAAGTTTACACTCAGTGGTCACACAGCTGATTGGTCTTCAGTAGATTTTTTAATTTGGCCTTGAATGTATTGATTGAACTGCAGTTCTTCATATTATCAGGTAGGACATTGGTAGGGCACAGGTTGTGGCTTTCACAGAGAAAGCTGACTGTCCAAATACAGTGTGATGAAATGGTCCAATCTATAGAGGACATTCTGGAGGATCTAATAGAACTTACTGAGCGAGTGAACACAAAGTCACATAGTGGAGGAGGACAAACCATTTAACATTTTATAAACTAGGCACAAATTTTAGAATAATCTAGAATTGTCAAAGTTCAGTAAATTGTATTTCTCCAGAACCCTACAGTGATGGAAACGCATTGAGTTTTTGGTCGGAGTTCTTACAGTTTGTTTGTATAAGGACTCAAGGGGCCCTATGTAACGATCTAAAGCGTACGTTCTGAAGCTCATGGTGCAAGTGCATTGAGGGTGTGTCCAAATCCACTTTTGCTATTTTAACGGCGGAAAAATGGTCAGAGCGCCAGGCGCATGGTTCAAAGGGGTTGTCCATAGTCCTAATTAATCATGGTTGTGTTTTTGGTGCAACATCCAATAAACCAATCAGAGTGTCATCTCCCATTCCCAGGTGTGCTTGCACCTTGGTGGATTGCTATTATTGCCAAGTAGTAAGAAGGAACACTTCTCTGCAGAGGAAACGGACCTGCTCATGTGCGAAGTGAAAGCGCATGATCCATAAAGCTGAAATTATAGTTCCCATGTCCGCAAGTCCGTGAGGGTCCGCTAGGGTCCGCTTGACGTAAATTTCGTCATCAGAGAGTGAGCGCGTGGGCTCTGTCCGGACATCCACGTACCTACAATTTGTTGTGTCCGCGCTGACGTATCCGCACCAGTCCGCGCGAACATAAAGCTGTGTGTCTGTAGATGGTGATCTACTGCGCATGTGTGGAACAGGTCCTCCGCGCGGACCCCAGAAGGTAGTATAAATACATCAAGATCTTTTAATCATGTAAAGAATCATCAACACGGTTATCAGGACTTGATCAGCTCTCCAAGGTTCTGATCCTGCTGCTGGCAGCAGCTAGAAGCTGTCCAGATTTATTTCCTTCTTTAGTTGAATCATTGTTTTCACCTCATTTATTTCCTCATGTGTTCCTCATGTCATCATGTATTGATGCTGCAGGAAAGTCGATCTGTGTCTGATCCGTTGTTGTCCGTCTGTTTAAATACCTACGTGTTTTACCACGATTTGGTCAAATAATTAAACAATTTCATCCGTCGTTACTGTGATTAGTTAATTCTGATAAATATTATGACTAAGCATTATGACATGTGTTTTTTAAAATATGTTGATATACACAATAATAATCTTTCACATTATAGTCCTTTTATATTTAATCTTTTGCATGTTTGTGCGCTGGTGCGCATCCTGTGTGTTGTGGATATTTGGAGCGATGGTCAGCACCTCAGTGGAGAAAAGCGCACACGAGCCTTTGATGTCTTAAAGCTGAAAATGTTTACTGAAGTACTTGGCCAAGGAGAACTGAAATACTCGGATGCTGTCTCTTTCCGTTCTGACTCTGAAGGTCTGACCCTTAGTCTTTAACCTCAGCAGATCAGCCTACAATATGAAAAATTAGTCTAATTGGTTCACTAGTTTCTAAACAAGGAACTGCAGCTTACCCGTTTCAGTTCAGGTCATGTTGCATGGAACTTCAGGTCACTGTCAGCACATTTTGGTTTGAATGTCTGATTGTGTCAATAGAATCTACGCATTCACCTATCTATGTTGTCTAGGAAAGCCTCCTCTGACCTTGGTGACCATGGCGATGCTGGTTTACCCTCTAACAGAGAGGTTTCTGCTTTCCCCAAAACATCACAGACAGCTGGAGTTTCAAGGAGAGGAGAAAATGTCCCCTTCCTGCTTAAGAATTACAGTGTGACCTCAAGGCCCAGGCTTTGTGCCAGGCGTAGGGCCAAAGAGGTTTTATGGTTGTTTCTCCAGCCTGCCCCCAACATGTAATACAATAAGACATATGGGAAAGAATCATAGCTGTATAAATATCGTGGCTGCGTCCAAAGAGAGACAGTTTGTTGTAAGTTGTACTTTATGGCTTTAACCATTTTTTAAAAATGTTTCTGGAACTATAAGGGAACCTTATACTGTTCCCTTATAGTTCCATATAGAACTTAAGTATGGGGAAATGCATACAAAAAATACAAAATCAAATTTTCTTACTTCAAAAGAAAGCCATAAGAATTGTAAATTAAACTACTCATAAAGAACCAGGAAATTCACTGTTAAATAAATAAAAGGCTCTATAATTAAAAGATTTGGTTAAAGTAATGTATAGAGCTAAAAAACAAACAAACAAAAAACAATTAAAAGTATCTAAAAGTTGTTTAAAGAAACATGTTGTAAGTTTAAAACTATGTTTAAAATAATCTATTGAACAAATATAAAAACGTCCGACCAGAGAGGAACATTGGCGTAGCATAATTGGAACAGAATATGTAAGTTTTGTTTGTTTGTTTGATGTTACTTCTTGATTTCATATACTGTGTGTATGTATATGCAAATGCATGTATATATGTGAATACATGTATATATGCAAATGACCTAACTGTGTCTGTTATTGATTACAGACCAAAACAAATTTCAGTTACAATATATGATTTGAAGGTCATTGATCATCTTACAATGAAACGAGAATCTAAATAACATAAAAGTGATCAGCATCAAGAAAATAGGCAACAAAGACAAGTCTAGACAGAGTAAAATGCAACAAACAGGAAGAGAAATTAATTCTTCAATAGTTTAATAAGTTCAGAAAATTTTAATTACATTACTGTAAAGCAGCATTTTACACCAGAAAATAGACATCAGGTCAAATATTTGATTTCCAGATAAAGTCGTGTTTCATATCAAAGTATCATTGACATATCATTTGTATTTTTTAGCAATTAATGTTAATAAGCTTGATAACAACATACAACATCTGCCAGAACAGGACAGAACAGAAAAAAGTGAAGAAAAAGAAAGTTTGACAGTAGAAAGAAGACGACACATGACAACAGTATTTTAATTCAGATGTTAGTTTTATCTAAACTTATTTTATTGAAATGTTTGTGGCAGATTACATGAATGATGCTCAGACAAACTTCAGCAGTGTTTACATCTCTTCCTGTTTCCTCATTTTTATGGTTGTATTACTGGATTGTCTGCTGTATTGATATATTATTGATAGATTTTCCTCTGTCTCAATATTATTGTTTTTACTCACTCAATCATTGTTCTAAAACAACCTTTTTGTCTGGTTGTCGCAACATGATCCCTGTTATTATTATTATTAGTGGTAAATATTATATCTGAATTCTGTATTTTATGGGTTTCTCATTTCTCTGGAGTAGAACTGTCTTGTTGTATGTTGAAGCTCAAACCAACCTGAGTGTCATTTCTCTTTAGTTCTGATCTCACTGCTGTGCTGCACAACAAACCAAGGTTAGTAAACTTCTCATCTGATAATCTAAAGCTGTTATATGGTCGCTCTGCTGATTTGAGAGAAAGAGATAATACATCAGATTTTGGGGAGAAGAGCGTCTTCTTTGTTGTCAATATATTATGTATATTTGGATGTTTACTTGTTGACTGCACTCAGACCTCTCTGAAATCAAGTTTTGTTGCTTTCAAGTTCTTTTTCAGTTAAGTACCAGCATCAGAAATATGTGCATCATATCTGCAGTTTTGTGATGCACAGCGTGTCATTTTATGCTCAGCTGGCACAGCGACACCTTCATGAATTATTTCAATTGTCAGACACAACGGTATTTAAGAGTAATTTACTCTCCTTTTCTACTCTCTCATGAGCTGTTCAACACAGATACATTTATACCATTACGTTATTAATAGTGCTGACTTTTCTATTTTAAGCAAACCTTCAAACTCAGTTTCCTCTGGATGATCAAAATAAACTGTCTGTCAGCAGGATTATTACAGGATGTTCTCCGTTTATGTGGCCAGACTGTTTTTCTTACAGTATTTACAGGAGAGGCATTACTGTGCACACATACTGTAAATGTAGCCTGATGACTAACTGAAAGCCACCTTACTAATTAAAAAAATATGAGATATATCAAAAATGCTGAAACCGAAAAGGCAAATAAATAATAACACAAAACATGTGGTTTAAACGCTTAATTGAGTCATAACGTGCCCACAGCTGACATTATCTGTTAAACTTGTTATTCATGTATCATGATGAAACCCGGAGGAGATATAAGACTTGTTTTTCAGGATTACATACATATCGGCTCTACTGGAGCTGCTTGGTAACAGCTAAAAGAGAACAAAACCTTTTACAGTTTAGTTGTTCAGTTACAACCATAGCAGGTTAGCTAGGTAGCTAATAATGCATGCATATGCATAAATTAAAACCAGCATCTTCACAGACTCTCTCACACCTTTCCCTTACTCACATTACTGCTCTCTCACATACAGATCAGTGGTTGAACTGATCAGGGATCAGATAAATGCTACAACAACATGTTACACCTTCTGTATGACTGCATGCATTTTACGAATTGTCTGATTTAATCTGATTTAATTACCATTTTGATTTCATTTCATTTATTTATGATTGTGCACCTAATGGGACAATAATAATAATAATAATAATAATATTTTAACAAATCAGCATAATAAAAGGAACTACAAATAACTGCAAGATATTATATCAGACAGTATCAAATAGTTTTAAATAAATATTCCAGCCTCTCTGAGTCTGAAACTGGAGCTAATGAATGAAAACACTGTAACATTATGTATTAATGTAACATAATGTATTAACATCTGTGGGGGAGGGGCGAGTCAGGCAGTCTGCAGGTTGGTTCAGACTATGCAGGAGAACTTTTTTCAACACCTCAGTATCATCATCATCACCATCATCTTCATCACCAGGGACAAGGCTGCATCATTCATTCAGTTTACGTTTTCTAATCAGTCCGCACAGGAACGTAGACACATGATGAGCTGCTAAATATAATAACTTTAATAACATTATGGTAAAGTGAGCTCTTAGTTTTTACAGCGTAGGTAAGATTAGCTCTGTCCTGGGTTGTGTTTATGTGTTTCATTTTATCAAACAGGCTGTCAAGAGATAAAAGCTAGAAACTGTGAACTCTCCTGGCTGGGTTCCTTAAACAGATGACTGCGACTGAGCCAAGAAACAATCTGTTCAAAACACATTGGTTCCTCTGCAGCAGTGATTTGGTATCACAAATGCCACGTGTAATGGACAGTAACAGATTCACAGCTTTGCTGAAAACATTTGTGGCTTAAGTCCTGTTAGCCTATGGACCTTCCCTGATTGAATGTGTGGAAATCATTGGAGATGCTTTCTTCTGTCAGGTAAAGATTAGTGACATGCATTGATGTTACATGAATGCATACAGATGGAGAGGAGGAGGAGGAGAGAGGAGCTCAGTGCATCATGGGAAGTCCCCCAGTAGTCTAGGCCTATAGCAGCATAACTAAGGGCTGATCCAAGGCGAGCCTGGTCGGCCCTAACTATAAGCTTTATCAAAAAGGACAGTTTTAAGCCTACTCTTAAACATAGAGAGGGTGTCTGCACCCCGGACTGAATCCGGTAGATGGTTCCATAGAAGAGGAGCCTGATAGCTGAAGGCTCTGCCTCCCATTCTACTTTTAAAGACTGTAGGGACCACCAGTAAGCCTGCATACTGGGAGCGCAGTGTTCTAGTGGGATAATACGGTATTATGAGCTCTTCAAGATATGATGGTGCCTGACCATTAAGGGCTTTGTAAATTAGGAGAAGGATTTTAAATTCTATTCTAGATTTTACAGGAAGCCAATGTAGTGAAGCTAAAATGGGAGAAATGTGGTCTCTTTTTCTAGTTTTAGTCAATACACGTGCAGCTGCATTCTGGACCAGCTGGAGAGTCTTTAGAGACTTGTTAGGGCAGCCTGATAATAAGGAATTGCAGTAATCCAGCCTAGAAGTAACAAATGCGTGAACTAGTTTTTCTGCATCGTTTAGGGACAGGATGTGCCTGATTTTTGTGATATTACGTAAGTGAAAAAAGGCAGTCCTTGAAATTTGATTTATGTGGGAGTTAAAGGACATATCCTGATCAAAGATAACTCCCAGATTCCTTACGGTGGTGCTGGAGGCCAGGGTAATGCCATCCAGAGCAGCTTTATCATCAGATAATGTGTTTCTAAGGTGTTTAGGGCCAAGCACAATAACTTCAGTTTTATCTGAATTTAGTAGTAGAAAATTGCAGGTCATCCAGGTCTTTATGCCGTTAAGACATGTTTGGAGTTTGTTTAACTGATTGGGTTCATCTGGCTTCATTGATAAATATAATTGGGTATCGTCTGCGTAACAATGAAAATTTATGGAGTGTTTCCTAATAATATTACCTAAAGGAAGCATATATAAGGTGAATAGAATTGGTCCAAGTACAGAACCTTGTGGAACTCCGTGTCTAACTTTTGCCTTCACGGAGGATTCATCATTCACATGTACAAACTGAAATCGGTCTGATAAATAGGACTTAAACCAGGTTAATGCAGTTCCTTTAATGCCAATTAAATGTTCCAGTCTCTGCAAAAGGATTTGATGGGCAATTGTGTCAAATGCAGCACTAAGATCTAACAGGACAAGTATAGAGACAAATCCTTTGTCTGATGCAGTTAGGAGGTCATTTGTGACTTTCACCAGTGCTGTTTCTGTGCTATGATGCGCTCTAAATCCTGACTGAAAATCCTCAAATAAACTATTGTTATGTAGAAAGTCACATAACTGATTAGAGACTGCTTTCTCAAGGATCTTGGATAGAAATGGAAGGTTAGATATAGGTCTATAATTGGCTAAAACACCTGAATCAAGAGTAGGCTTCTTAAGAAGAGGTTTAATTACAGCTACTTTAAAGGACTGTGGTACATAGCCTGTTACTAAAGACAGATTGATCATATCTAGTAAAGAAGTGCTCACTAAGGGTAAGGCTTCCTTAAGCAGCCTAGTTGGGATGGGATCTAAGAGACAGGTTGATGGTTTAGCTGAACAAATCATTGAAGTTAGTTCAGACAAGTCTACTGGAGAAAAACAGTCCAAATATATGTCAGGATTTACTGCCGTTACCAAGGTTCCTGTGTTTGGGGAGAGAACGGTGCTTGTTGAGGGCAGGAGATGGTTAATTTTGTCTCTAATAGTTAGAATTTTATCATTAAAGAAGCTCATAAAGTCGTTACTACTGAGAGCTATAGGAATACATGGATCAGTAGAGTTATGACTCTTTGTCAGCCTGGCCAAAGTGCTGAAAAGGAACCTAGGGCAGTTTTTATTCTCTTCTATTAATGCTGAGTAATAGGCGGCTCTGGCATTACAGAGGGCCTTCCTATATGTTTTAAGACTATCTTGCCAGACTAAGCGAGAATCTTCTACTTTGGTGGAACGCCAAATCCTTTCCAATTTTCGCGATGTTTGCTTTAATTTGCGGGTTTGGGAGTTATACCATGGAGCTAACCTCTTACGTTTTATTATCTTCTTTTTTAAGGGGGCGATGGAGTCGAGTGTTTGTCTTAGTGAGCCTGCAGCACTATCAATAAGATTATCAATTTGGGAGGGACTAAAGTTAACATAAGAGTCCTCTGTAGTATTGAGACATGGCAGTGAATTCAGTATTGACGGAATTGCTTCCTTAAATTTATCTACAACACTATCAGATAGACATCTAGCGAGGACATTTTTATCTAATGGTGTGTAATCCAGTAATAGGAATTCAAAAGTTATTAAAAAATGATCTGATAAAATAGGATTTTGTGGAAAAATTATTAAATGTTCAATTTCAATCCCATAAGTTAGAACAAGGTCTAGGGTGTGGTTAAGACGGTGAGTGGGATTATTTACACACTGAGAGAAGCCAATTGAGTCTAATAATGAGAGAAATGCAGTGCTGAGACTGTCACTATCAACGTCCACATGAATATTAAAATCACCTACTATAATTACTTTATCTGTACTAAGGACTAAATACGACAAAAACTCTGAGAATTCAGATAGGAATTCAGAGTACGGGCCAGGAGGACGGTACACTGTAACAAATAGAACTGGCTGTAAAGTTTTCCAGGTTGGCTGGGAGAGACTAAGAACAAGGCTTTCGAATGAGTTATAATTAAATTTAGGTCTAGGGTTGATGATTAGGCTTGAGTTGAAAATGGCTGCAACTCCTCCTCCTCGGCCAGTGTCTCGAGGAATATGAGTATTAATATGACTGGGGGGAGTGGATTCATTAAGGCTGACATATTCTTCATGACACAGCCAGGTTTCAGTGAGACAAAATAAATCAATACGATGATCTGAAATTAAATCGTTTACTAAAACTGCTTTAGATGAAAGAGATCTAATGTTCAAGAGTCCACATTTAATTATCTTATTTTGTTGTACTATTGCAGCAGTGGTTTTAATTTTTACTAGATTTTCATGAATGACTCTTCTTTTATATACTTTGGATTTAATTGATTTATGTGGTCGGGGGACAGACACAGTCTCTATGTGGTTTTGGGTGGGTAACTGCTCTAATGGAAGCGCAGAGAAGCGTGTAGGACTGCAGCTCTGCCTCCTGGTCTCAATCCCTTACACTCAGCACTTAGTCCTCTTCCCCCCTTTATATTCAAAGTATTTGTGTGGTGTCGTTCCCTCCTTTTCCTTTATTATTTTGGTATATTTCGTCATGAAATAAAGGGACAGGTTGACACATGCACTGTACTGCACTGAAAAGCCCACTGAGATAGTCTGTGTGCATACTAACTTCCACACCAGGTGCTCAAGCTGTAAAGACTGATAATTACACCTTGAGGTGGACGGGCAGTCCACGCCTTTACTTGAAGAGTTTACCAACTTTTATGTAAACAGTGTCACGGCTCTTGTCAATCAGATGTAATTGTCTTTTTAATATTATATATGCATCTCAGAGAGAACATCCTTTTTTTCAACATCTGGCTAGAATGTGTCAAATTTTCCCTCCATCTAAAATGCTTCTTTGAGGAATTTTTATCTTTACTGATTGATATTGAACAACTATCTGATTTACCCGATGACGCATGAAGTGGTTAAGTGTAAATGTGGTGAAATGAACATCTTCTGGTAACTGGCTGCAGCATTGAGACACATCTATAGATGAAAACTGACACTATAACTGTATGACTAGGATTACTGTTGTTGACCATTGAGTGTTACTGTGTGATACTCAATAGGCCATTATGTTTTCCTCAATATACAATGATTTTCTGCAGCCTCTCTGACTGTGAGTCCCAGCAGCTCTCAGATGTTTAATGGAGAGTTTGTCTCTCTGAGCTGTGAGGAGAACGACGGCTATGCGGGATGGACGCTGAGGAGGAACACAACCAAACAAACCAGAGCTAAGTGTGGAGCTGACTGGGGAGAACCAGTTGGTTCCTCCTGTATCATCAGTCTAACAGTCCCCTGGGACAGTGGAGTTTACTGGTGTGAGTCCAGAGAGGGAGCAACCAGTAACAGCATCAACATCACTGTCACTGGTAAGATCAGACTGTGGAGTTAGTATTGATGAAGCTGAGTGTAAATGATGAAATGCTGTAGTTTGTCTCTGTGTTGAGGTGGATCAGTGATCCTGCAGAGTCCTGTCCTCCCTGTGATGGAGGGAGATGATGTCACTCTGCACTGTAAAACAAAGACCTCCAACCTCCCAGCTGATTTCTATAAAAATGTCTCCCTCATCGGGACTGAGCCTACAGGTCACATGACCATCCACCATGTTTCCAAGTCTGATGAAGGCCTCTACAAGTGTAACATCAGCAGTCATGGAGAGTCTCCACCCAGCTGGATCACTGTCACAGGTGAGGAAGTTAAATCAAATCTTCAGACCTCGTTGTGTTTCATTTATTGATGTTTGCAGGCTTCTGCACTGAAAGGGACAACAGTGGTCATTCATAGTGAGAGAAAGCATTTCTAACTCTACTAACACTAATTTAGTTAGTTGTTGTGAAATTTGTCAACTTTCAACCCAAAATTTAGAATGTGATCATTTTACCTAAACAAAGCTTTTTAAATATATACTTTTAATAATTATTTTTGTTTCATTTTAGAGAAACCCACCTCCACCTCTCAGTCTACACCCCTCTCCACTCCCACCTCCACCTCTCCTCATCTCATTCCATTGTCTGTTCCATCTATCTCTGGTCTGGTTGTACTGATGTTACTGTTTCTACTGGTGATACTGGTGTTACTGGTGAGACGATGTGTTCAGAGGAAACCTAAAGGTCAGACACAGACTTCTTGATTTCACAGTAAACATTTAACTTTTATGTTACCTTTTAAGATTTATTTTTTACTTAGAATTTTTTAGAACATTTGAAAATTGTGTTTTACACCCATTTACTACAGTTCATGATTACATTTTAATATTGTTTATTGTATATTTATTGTTGTAAATTATATTTCTGATCATTTTGGTTCCTTCCAGCTGCTGAATTAGACGTTGGAGAAGATGACATCACAGATGACATCACATACAGTGACATCAAAAAATGGCATCACCAGTCACAGCCAATCAGACGGAGCAGAGGTAACGTGTTGTAGATGTGATGTGAGTAGAGGTAAACTTGTATCTTTGTGAGGACTCCATGGGTTTAGAAAGTGAGGACATTTAGTATTATGGGGACACTGGGAACACTGGGAAAGTGGGAAAGTTAATATTAAGTTTTCATGATACACTTGAACAAAACAGCAAGAGAACAGTTTGTTCTGTTTTGGTCGATGACAATGTGTGATGTGATCATGTGTGAAACTGTCTTTGTGGTGAATCAGTAACAGACGCTAACAGCTCTGTGGTCGTCCAGTTTCCTGTTTCTGATGAAGACAGTTTGTGCTGCACATGTTCTACATAGTTTATAAATGTACATATTTGCATATATCTGAACACAAAATCATATTTGTCTAATATAGTTTACTAAAACATTATTACTGACATGTTTATATAATGTGATTAATACTCACATTAAGTGAACTTACTTCAGTGTTATACACTGTTTTACCATCAACTTTATCTCACTTTTTGTTGATAAATACTTTTATGGGACACCAATTTTTTTTATTTACATTATATGTATAATTACAATTATAAATACATTTAGTTACAGATGTTCATCTTGTGGTGATGAACTTGTTTTAATAAAAGCTAGCAACTCTGTGGTTATTTAGTTTTCCAATTCTAATAAATCGCCCAAATAAATAAATTCACCACTTGTGTTGGTCTCTTTCACAGCAGCAGTAGTGTTAAGAAGAAAAAAACTGTCAAACCCAAATATCACTTCTAATATTTCTTTTTTCAACTATAAACTGATGTTTGCTGCTATAATTGATCATATTTCCATTCTGTTCTGTTCAGTCAAGACTTAAGTCAAAAAGAAAACTTTTAAAGCCATTTGCAGTACTTATATTTGGCTTTATGGTTCTGTTCTGGGAGCAGCAGCAAAGACCCCAGGTAAAGAACAGAGCAGGTAACTGACAACAAGATGACATTGTTTAAGTCAGACACAGCATGTAAGGAGGATCTGGGGTGGAGGTGTGTTGCAAGTGGCTTGCAGAGGAAGCCTCTGCAAGAGGAAGGGTAGGCAGACTAAAGCAGCTTAAAATAAGGCGCCCTGTATGAGACTGTCAACTGGATGCATAGAAGGACTCAGCTGAGCCATCAGCTGATGTAGCTGGGTTTGTGAGCTGAACTTAACTTTGTGGCTTACCTGAACTAAAGCTATGCTCAATTTTTAATACTATAAAAAATGGTATCATTATTGATTGAAGCAGAGGCATAAATAATATTAATAGTATTTGAATAATGACCACTGCACTAGTAGTAGTGGATACTGTATTCTAACAGTACTTGTATCATTTGTAGTATTGTCAGTAATGTATTTTCTATGTTTTTATCTTCCAGAGTGTTATTCAGTTGCAGTTTTCTCAGCAGTGAAAACAACAGACAGACGAGGATGAGAGGTACAGCTGCTCTTCTTTCTGGATCCACAACAGAAACCTGTTCAAAGTTTTTTTATGGTTTTCACAGTCAAAACATGACAAACGTTTGTAGCATCTTGAGCCACTGATATACTTGCTTTTTACCGACGTATATGTGTCGACAACAAAGGAGATTAATCTTGAAGTTGAGATCAGGGCAGAAAAAGCAGCATCAGCATAGAGACATCATATAGATGAGTGCTTAAAGGAAAGGTTTGGCTTAATACTTTACTGAAATAGCTAACTTGAGTCGTTGTCTTCCAAAGTTACAGTCTGTTTAGAACAAATTCTGTTTTTTTTTATTTCCTGGAATGTAGTTCCTTGCTGAGCTGCGGCGGAGGAATACATTTGAGTAGTCGTTGGTAGATTTGTTGCCAGAACCAGATTTTTACTCAGATGTTACAGAGTGAACCACATACTGTGTATTTATGTCCAATGACCTCCTCTTCAACTGTTGTCAGCTCAACTGGTGACATTTCTCTCAGCCGTTCTGCTACTGAGCTGCAAACAGTGTATCTTTCCCGACACACCAGTTAAACACAGACATGAACCATATTCCTGCAGAGGCTGGAGCAAGTGGAGGTGGTCCTGAGGACAAAACAGCAGGAGATCGACCCTAAAAGACTCAAAGAGTCAGAGCGGGTTGTTACTGAAATATTAGCAAAAATACTACAGAAAAAAGAAAAAATCATTCAAAGTTTTCTCTGAGGATGTCGTGAGTAGTAAAAGCCAGATAATGTCAACAGATTTACTTGCACTATCAGTGTTTATCCCTCTGCCATAGCTCAGTGAGGAAATTTAGTCCATGGAAACAAAAAGAGGGAATTTCATACTAAACAGACTGTAACTTTGGAATACAGCAACTTGATTTATTGAACTTGTTAAGGCTAGGCTAATGAACCCACGAGCAGGACACCGAGGCAGGAAGCAGCGAGTGGGGTTGGAAAAGGATTTATTCTGCAAGGCGGTAAAACTGGGAGGCTTGGGCCAAGGTCTGGACCGGTAGCTGGGGAACCTGGGGGCTTGGGCTGGGCGTGAGGCTGGGTATAGGGGATGGGCTGAGCTGGTGAGGCAGGAGGACTGGAGACATGGCCGGGGTCAGGATGAGGTCTTCTGTAGGCACAGAGAAACAAAGGTTAGGCAAATGCTGGATACTGACAGAACAGTAACAAGTAGGCTGGAAGCGTGACTGACTGTATGAACAGAGTCTACGATCTGGCGGTGAGTAGGAGGTTGCACCCAATATTTAAGCAGACCTCCTGATGAGGAGGTCTCCCACACACCTGTCTCCACTCCTGCAATTTGAACACAGACACGAGAGAGAGAGAGAGAGACACATGCACACACACACACACTAGGAGGAGGCAGAAGTGGAGGGCATGACAGAACTCAGACTGCTGAAGCCTGAAACATTAACTTTAGCTGAACTTTTGTCCCTCATTTCTTACAGTGGAGTCTCGTTCAGAGAGAATATCTTCAGGGTCAACATGGAGAGTAGGAATAGTTACAGCGACCAAGACTCTTTTCCTCCTACATAATGGCACATCAGTATTGTGTAAAGACAGACTTGAAAAAACCTGAACATTACCTTTAACAGGGAAGACTTCTCAAGGACAAGATCCCTCACTGGCTTCCCACCACCATGAACACAGTCAAAGATGTTTTTGGAGCACATGACTGAGCCGGAGGGACTTCTAACAGGAACCAAACATCTGGGCCGCATCCTAAATCCCTTCCTATTCACTATATAGTGCACTATATTAACCCTCCGCCATTTTATTTCCGTATTTGAACTCTATAAAAGAAGAGTCCAAGACATGTACTCTACTTTCTACTAATGATCCCATGTGCCCATTTTGTAGATGTAAAAATAACCGTTTTGAGCAACAAGTCCTCCAAATGAAATGACCACATAGTGTTGAACTATCCAGTTAGAGATGGTTCATTGTAGGTTGAAAGCTGAAAATGAGTATTTAAGCTCCAGCAGAGTTTAATTTAGTTAGAGAATCTGGTTTGAATCAATCTTAAACTGTCCTATAAAGTTTATAATTTAGTTGTTTTAAAACTGTGCAGATAAAACCACAGCAACAACTTCCTCTTGTTGATTTCAGTAAAGTGTATTCTGATGCTGATGAGGTTTCTCACTACAGTGTGGTCTGATTTGAATGTGTGTTTGTCTGTTTTGTACCTTGTTGACAAAGTGTTTTAATATCAGCGAGCAGCTCTGTGGTCGTCCAGTTTCCTGTTTCAGAGAAAGACTTTCCAGTTACTCACAGTCATTTGTCTTTCAAAGAAGTGATGTGAGGAAGCTGCCATTTCAAAAGTCGCAAATAAGTCTTATTATAATGCTGCATGAAAAAAGACTTTATTCTCCTTAAGAGTAGTATTAATATTTTGATTTATATTTGTGCAACAGTACTACTCACAGTAAATACGGTATACTAACAGTATTGGTTAATATGTATGTATTTTATCTTCCAGAGAGTGATCCAGCAGCAGTTTACTCAGCAGTGAGAAGAACAGAGATGAGAGGTACAGCTGCTCTTCTGTCTTAACGCACATTCATGAGATTGATGTCAATTTTCTCATTTCACTCTCCAAAAGAAAGAAAGTAAACGTATTTCCTGAAATGTTGAACTATTCCTTTAAAGTGAAAAGCATGTTAGAAATATAAGACCAGAACAAACCAGTTCTAGTTTTGGGTTAAAAAGACACTCGTCTTGGTGTAAAGCTTAAAGTTACTGCTCTATTACCAGATGCTCTTCAAATGAAATGTCAACATATTGTCTGTGAATTATCAGACATCATTTTAAAGGTAATTTTTCCTGAAACAGTATTTATACTATTCTGTTACAGCATACATGACATGTTTACTACAGTGAAATTTTACCTGTTGAGATCTCCGTCATTATACAGCAGTCATCCAGCAGGGGGACATGATGGTGTTTAAGTTTTAGTCCCTCGTCATGCACATTATCTTTATGATTCATCAGTGATCAGAGTTTGATTTATTACAGCTGAAGTAGTTGGTTCTGACAGAAACATCACTGTCACAAAGCTGCATTTTCCTCAATGTAAAAAATGTGACACTGTGGGGACATCAGGGTTTATGGGGACTGCAGGTGTTCTCTGCATCCTGCAGACTAACAGATGAAATGAGGATCATCTAAAGGATCTTTTAATGATTTTATTGTCATCAAACATTCAAACATCTCTGCAGCTGCTAAATATCAGCTCAGACAGGAGTGATTTCCTGAGTTACTCCTTCTCCGGAAACTAGGACCAAAGATGTATTAGTTTTTGTCCAGTGAGGAGAGGTTTCCTGCTCTGAGAAGCTTCATGAATTCAGGCCCAGAGTTCACATCTCATCACAGACCTGCAGTGAAACTTTGTCCTTACATGAACTGTCACTAAGATCTTCCCCTGACCTCAACCAACTGTAGTTACCATCAGTAGATGTTGTACAAGAGTTGTTTTTTCTACAACTGTGTCTCATACTGTTTTATCTGTGTGTGTTCAGCGTGTCCACCAGAGCCAGAGGTTGTCTACTCTTCACTGAGGTAGACCTCCACACCTTCACACCAGTCCAACCACTGACGTCCAGCTAGCCTGTTACTGGTCTCCAGAGCCCCTCAGGCAGCAGTACATTCATTTTTTATACATATTTTATATATTTCATGTTGTTCTCTCTAAATTAGACTCATGCAGCAACAGAAAGACAAACAACAGGTTCATTTTCAGATGTGTTTTCAGTGAATAAACAGTGAAACTAAAATTATTAGATTTACATTATTACATTTTGGAAAAATATTTCCTAATATAATAATAATATATTAACTTGCTGTGTTTCACAGAAAAACATCTTCAATAAGATGTAGAATAAACTTTGGTCTTGTTTGTTGTTTTCTTCGTGTGGTTCTGTGGGTTTCACAAAGCTGTCAGATGGAAAATTTGACTTGTTCTGGTTTGGTTTTGGGTACCTGATCCACACACACCTCAGACTATCTGTGTGTTTGTAGCTCTGCAGCACCAATATCAAACGTACAAAAAACGCAACCGCAGTCTATTAACTGCAGGAACATCAATCATCAGCTGGAAAGTCTGCACACACACAGCTGCAGCACAGAGTGTGTGAAGAGTTTAGATTCTTTACTCAGTGAAACATAAAGACAATTCAGTCTGTAAGACGTCTCCTGGTTTAAACATCACACATCATGTAGTTCATCTTAAACACTTTGAAGAAAAAACAGAAAAAATGTTAAGTTGGTTTAATTGGTAATTATATTTGGGTTCATATGTTGTTAATTTGCAAAAATCTTAAATTAGACTCGTGACAATTCTTTAACTGACAGAAAATACTCAGTTTTCAGTGTTGTTTTGTGTCAAACTACATATTAGTATATTAGGTTGTTTCTTAAATCTCTGTAATGAGCACATTTCCTGTATACTACCAAATTACACAACCTTTCAAAGAAATGTTATAAGAAGCAGCTTCTTTTAGGAAAATTTTGAAAAAAAACTAGTATATTAAATATATCGTTTGACACACTGAAAACTGAGTATTTTCAACTTTTTTGTTCATTTTTTACAATTTTTACCAAAGTGCACCATTGTCTCTGTAAAATGTCTATAAAACTGTTAAATACCTGCAAATGATTGTTGTCATTTATAATGTAAATACAGTGATTAAAGAGGTAAATATAAGACTGTACAGATAACATTGGTAATAATGTTATTTGGTGATATATTACAAGTAATCAGGAGCAGATTATAGATTGATATTAGTAAACTCATGCTCCATCTTCCCACCTGCACCTGAAACAACACCTCTTTAAAGTCTGCTGCCACCTACTGGTCATTATGGGTATTACACCACAGCTACTGGTTTATAAATGACACCAGTTTAATGACATATGAACTAATTAATAATAAACTATTTTACATCAAATATTGAGTAAATAATTGTGTTGATCATTAAATGTATATGAAACTGTGCCTAGTTACTGAGGAACGAATCAGGAACGAGCTGTTAATTGATGAGTCGTTAATGTGAGGCAGAACTAAGTAGAGGGAACTTGTTGCAGGGGGACTGTTGATGTTGAGAGACCGTGTTGAGACTGATGTGATTCTGTTTAAGCTCTAAAGTTTTAACTCTACAGTAATTAAAACCTTGTGTAGATTTAGTGTCATGTTGGTAAAATTACATTTCCAGTTGTGAGCGGCCGCCGTTGCTTCAGCGTTGAAGAGCTGATGCTGCTTAAGGCTGCATTCACACCAAATCATAATTAGTCTTTATAGTAAATTAGTGAAGCACAAATCATTCATAAATACCTCATCAGTCACAGTTAAATGTGTGATTAATCCTTAATGAAGCTTTCAGATAGCAGAGAGAGTTTATTCTTTAGACTATATACACTATATAAAGGTCCAATCATAAATAAAACAGGAGAACATGATGATTTCAATGAGTTATAGTAAATATGAAGAATGCTACAATATTTTCGAATAGTGACTGTTGAATTATGTAATAAATATGGATCAAACATGCAACAAAAATGTTTATCAGCTGTGCAAAAAGGTTTTTAAAAAGTTGAAATATTTCCATTTTTGAATATTCTGGGTCACATGAGGAGAAGTCATTAAATTTCAGGCCAAATGAAAAGTAAAAATGATGTTTTTACTGCTCTCAAATGTAAAAATGGGTTAAATTTGACCCTGAACAGTATGTAAGTTAAACCCTTCCTTCCAACTGCACATTAGGGCTGAGCGATATGTATGAAATCACTATCAGGGACATTTATAAACGGATATGTTTGTTATTCAAAGAGTCCAAATGAGCCTGAGACTGAGTCAAGACCAACAGAAGCTTGGCACGAGATTCAAAAGCTGTTGCACACTCCATCAACAGTCCTGCGCTTCAACATATTTTACATTTTGCAGATGCTTTTATCCAAAGACAATCAAATGTTAGAGGACAGTGACTCAGAGAGAACTGTGGTATAAATTCTCAAGCAGCTGATCAGGTACAAGTGCAATGAGAAATTACTTTAATTTAATTATTAAGATAAGAAGTAAACAAGTGCACAATAAATATCATAAACAACAAGAAAGCAGTGCATCAATCAACAGAGTGCTGAAGTGTTCAGTGTTCACAGAGGAGCTGAGTTTTCAGATGTTTCCTGAACGCACCACAGGACTCAGCAGAAACTGTGACGTCTCTCAGTGAAAGTTTGGAGGAGACAAAACCAATGAAGATGAGATCTGGATTTTTTTCCTAAATAGAGGAATCAGAGGGAGTTACTGAGTTTGAGTAATCAGACATGTTAAATCACAAAGACTCATATGAGAGAATAAATGATGAATGTCTCTGTGGGTGGAGACACACAGCTGCTGTTGTCTGTAGCTTGTTTTCTTCCTGCTTTTAGTTCTCTACAGTCAAACCTTTTTCATCTTGTTGTTCAGTATCACAGCCAGCAGCAGTAAATAATACAGTGAACAGAGACTGTGTGCAGTTTCTATCCTCCAACATTTGATCTGAATCTGGACATTTATCCACCTCATGGACACTTCTTTCTCTAAAGTATTAGTTGATAATGATGTTTAGACATTCACAGCACTTCAAGGTTCAGGAAAGATGTTGGTTAAATATTAAAAAGTCAACACTGACTTCAGATGACCCGTCGACTTTTTCAATATTTAACCCAAACCACCGTTTTCCCTGAAACAGCAGGACATATGTGGCATTCATGTGGTGTCGGAATAATCGTAAGAATGGGTTTCCGACCTCAGGTTGAAACAACAACTCGGAAAGTTTGGTACACAACTTGCTGAAAGTTTGTATACGCAGAAACATGATGGATGAAAGTAAATGTTTGGTTGATGGCAAGAAACTTTTACTAATTCACATTTCACATCAATTTTTTGCTCACATGTAACTTGTAATATGGTTTTAGGTTGTAACTGTGTCCACGTAAAGTTATGTATTGGCATTAATGCTGATAACAAGTCAGCATTAGTGGTTTGGTTTAGTGGTTTTAGGGAATGTACTGGTGCAGCAACAAATCTGGGTCAAAATTCAACACATCTTCTTAGTAACGTCCATGTTGTTTCCACATTACAACTTAAAAGCTCATAAACACACTGAAGTGAAAGAACGACTTCCCAACACTTGATCATCCGAGGAGCACATGAACGCAGCAACAAAAGTGTCAGTTGTCAAAGTCATGTGACTTGTTGTGACAAATCACTCCCCCAGGACTTCCTCCTCCTACTTATGACGTTTCACCTCCTCTGAACTGTGAGTCTGAGGGATCAACAAAGTTTTCTCTTTTTTTTATCTGGTTGACATTCATGTGCTGCACTCATGGCTGCTGAGTCCTCTGAACCGTAACACACACACACACACACACACACACACACACAAAAAGATAAAAAGTGTCCTTTCAGCAGAGTTGTTTCATTTTGATGATGGAGACTTTTGCATATTATAAAATTTAACACTGAAAACAAAGTTTTGCAGGTAATTGATCAGATAAGAACACATTACCAGATGGTGGCGCTAGATGAACTCTGCACTGTGTGTTTTATTAAACCTGCACAGCTGACGAGTATCAACAGGTTCAACAGCTCAGCTTCAGGTAAACAACTAAACAGGAAGTCTGGTTATAAACATAAATGAATATATAACATGAATCCAGCTCATCTACATTATGAACAAAGTCTTTATCAAAACAGGAAACATGTTAAAAAGTATAGATATTTAATAATGAAAAATTAAATGTCAACAAATACACAGTGCAGTAAATATATTATATGTTACAAGTTCAGAATGAAGCTCTGGGTACAAACTGATGCAACACATTTATTCACAGGGGTTAACTGTGAATAAATGTGTTGTGCAAAACTGTGCAAACATATTTAAAATAGTTGTCAGCATGTTATTCATATCATTGTGGTGTTAACTCAGCTTGCATCAGCTCTATTATCTCTGAACTGTGAATTTTAATAACTTTAGCTTACAGTCCTGCTTTAAAGTTCTCAATGAACTTCACTTACTTCAAACATCCCATAAACAACACTACAAATACCTGCATCTGCACATGAACATTTCCTACACAATACAGAAACAATAGATCATACACATAGAAAACATCACGTTATAACAGTGTTTACAGTATAAACTACTGTAGACAGTCTAACATTGGCTGGAAAACACAATAAAACTCACTTTCCAGTCTGCATCTCTACAGACTCACAACAATAATCTCACTCTTACACACTCTGAACACAAATAACATTACTTACACAACACAGTAAAATGCTATTAAACAAAACTGAAGTGAAAATCAAATAAACTAATTTTTATCACTTACATCAGTAGAATAGTTGCAGCTCTAATTATGAAGGGATCCTCTAATGCTCAGCATGAACAGGAGGAATGATTACAGCAAGAAAAACATGTTTACTGATGAAAGTCCGACCTTTTAGACCTGGTTCCAGTTCAGAACATGTTGCTGCTGTAAAAGCTTCAGGACACAAAGATTCAGGAGTTCAGAGATCTGAGACCTTTCAGACCTGCTGGGGGACAGCTGCTCTATGATGAACAGGTTGGTCAGGACGTTGTGTATGTTGTCTATGAATCACAAAACCAACAATAACAGCAACAACAAGCACAGCAACAACAGGCAGACCAACTGTCAGTCCATGATTTCGTTCCTCCTTCTTTCCTCCATCCTTGTCTTCTTCAGTCCAGGTGTTTCCAGCTGTGTGACCTGCAGAGCAGAAACAGGTGTGAGGTATCAGCTGTCAGGTAGGTGATGACTCAACTCTACAAACTCTACAAACTCACCTGAGTCTTCAACCTTCAGGTAGATGGTGTTGACTGTCAGATTGATGGTGTTCATGAGCTCATATCCTTTGCTGTTCACAGAAACACGACACTTGTATGTTCCAGTGTCGTTGATGGTGACGTTCTTCAGAATCACAGAAACGTCTCCGTCCTTCATCTCTGGATCTCTCAGCTGCACTCGACCACGAAAAGATGGATGCTGGTAGTCTTCATATAGTCGGTTCTCTCTGAAGAAGAGGACAAAACCATCTGTCTCTGGGTTTAGGTCAGGTCTGCTCCACGTTAACGCTGTGATGTTTGCATCTCTGGGACTCTGACACTGAAGAATGACATTTTCTCCAGGCTTTACTTTTATCGTTGAAAGATTCCAACAAAAACAGGAAATTCACAGAAAAGCAGGAAATAAAAGTTAGTGATACAACTCTGTGTCTATATATATATATATATATGTGTATGTGTGTGTGTGTGTGTGTGTGTGTGTGTGTGTGTGTGTAAAGAAAATCTTTACTTAATATAACTTTCACATAATGATGATGTCATAATAATAGTTGAAGTGATTTCGGTTGGTTTCAATTAATTTGGTGAAATTTGGTGTTTGGGGAGAACATCATTTATTAAATGAGTAATTATTACATGTTTAATGTAACATGGAGCAATTTCATTTTTCACCATGAACACCATGACGACCACTGTGTGACATCATGTCTACAACTGTGAAATTCCACCAATCAACACCTGTTTTTATTCATATCCAGCAGATGTCACCTGCACAGCTGCTCACACTGTTAAATAACAGTAACAGAGCCTTGATAGAGTCCCTGTAATATTATACTGCTGAGTTGTTATCATAGATTAAAACAAAGTTGGATAAAGTCAAGAATGTCTGAGAAATAGAACTTAATGTCATAAGAATGTAAAACATGAAATGTTACAGTGACGTTAATGTAAAATAAGTTTACTGTCTGAATATATGATGCAGGACTTGAAGGTAAAAAGTAACTGAGCTATATATTTAATCATAATTAACTTGTTTATTGCGTATTTTGAATGATTGAGTATCTCTGCTTGTTGGTTCAGTTTTGCAGGTTCTTTGCTTTCATTTTTCACACAGTTGTTGAACAATACGTCATATTTCCTGCTGCTTTCATGACACAGAACAGAATCATAACCAATAACTAAAGGAAGTCATGTGATCCTGTTCAATGCTGTATTCTGTAATGTGTTTCCTGTCTGTCCTGCAGAGGGATCCTCCTCTGTTGGAGTTTTTCCTCATTTGAATGGAGGATCAGATAACAGAGGATGTTGTATTACTGTACTGACTGTAAAACCCTCTGAGACTGATCTGTGATGTGTGATATTGGACTGAACACAACTCAGAAACTAGTAACTATGGTAACAAACTGATCTGATATAAATAATCAATAAGGTTATTTAAGGGATGATAACTGGTCCTCACTTCAGTGACGATGCCAAATACCATCAAACCAAAAGAAGAGCAACAATAACCTGAAGACAGCAGCAGCCTAATGTTTGTCTGCGAGGAAATATGTGAATAATATTAAATCTAATATTGTTATGATCTTCATCTCCCGACATAAACATCCATAATGACTGATCATATTCACTTGATAAAAATGAGGAAATGAAACAGTGTGTCTGCGCCGCCATTAGCCTCTGAATGAGGGAGGAAACAGAGTTTGAAACCTGCCAGCGAGCAGAATAAAAGTTGTTTTTCCAGCACAGTAACTTTAACCTTCAGCTGAACCAGTTACAGAGTTTTCAGTTAGTAGTGAATCACACACAACTTACCTGCAGAGACAGTAAAGGACAGGAAACAAGCGAGGACACACAAAGAGAAAGTCAACGTAGGCATTTCTCTCTTCTTCTTCTATAGTATTTGTTGGCTGTTAGTTTCCAGAATTGATGAAGTCCAGACCAGTTACGCTTGAAGAATATTCGACAGTTAGAAGTTGGTAAATGGACCTTGATCTCTGATTATTTTGTCATGTTGCTGCTAGTAGTTACAGTTGCCGCCTGACTGATTACTTTCGTTTTCTTTGTGCGCATGAACTTCTTATTGAGAAAGCGTCATGACGTCACGTCTCCTCTGCCACATGCTGTGACAGAGGACTGGTAGTAAAGATCAGAAACATTTCCATGTTTATAATGTCATAAAACAACTCAAGACAGTTGTATGATTACAGTGTTGACTGAATGAGGGTTAAGTTACTGAACACTGGCAACAACATTGATCGTCGACTCCTCCTGTCCACATGATGAAGAGGGTAAGAGTCGAGATACTGAACCCCAAACTGGTAGCTTGTCCTGCTGTGAGGTATCTTGTGTGTGTGAATGTGTGACTGAGCAGCAGGAAAAACACTGTTAAGAGCTTTGGATAAAAGTGTTATATAAGTGCATCCATTTACCAAAACACTGTGTCCATTACATTAGAGTTTAAACATGTTTTTAATTCCTATGAAAAACAGAAAAACAAAATAATGCGTTGTATATTTGTTTATCCTGTTATCAGACAAGTTGAACGTAGTGTTATACGAGTGGCGTAGTCTCTTTAAGAAATAGCCTAGTGCATAAGGTGTGCGCATGACGAGCAAGAGCGAGAGAGCGAGCGGGTGTGACTGTTTTAGGGGCGACCGGAGCAGTAAGAGAGAGTTAAGTTAGCAGTTAGCTGTGACAGTAATAGTACAGTGTATGTACAGTTTGAGCTGTTCTGACAGAGAATAAATGCTGCAACTCCTCAAGATTGAAGCTGAGTTCCCATTTCTTGCTTGCTACCTGTTGATAAAGTGGAGGGAGTTAACCCCGAAGTTAGCGGTGACATTCGGCCCTGGAGCTGTAAACTAAGTATCCCCTGTGCTTCCCGACCACGGTCTGGACGCTGAAGCAGGAAAGGTTAACAGCAGCTTTATATGGAGGGTACCAGTCAGCACTTCTATAAGTCTTTCTGGAAAAATGAAGCGTGTTCCTGGAGTTTACTTTCTGTATTCAAAGACTAATCAGCTCAACTACAGCAGCTGCTGTAAGAAATTAGGAAGTAAGAAAAGTTAAACATTGATTACTTTATGAACACTGAAAAAAAACCCTCCGCCTCACCTGAAGAAAGAGGGAGGCGGAGTTCCTGATGTGTCACGTGATTTACAAGAAAACAACCTTTCATGAAAAACCCTGGAAACTGTTTTCAGTTTTATTTCAGGGACTCTGCAGATTATGTGAACTTTTAAACAATACCTGAACTAAAACACTGAAGAATCATGTCAGCTAAGCTGAAGATCCAAACTGACTGATTATTGTGAGGAAACATCAATTTCCACATCACAACCACTTTTTAGGACAGGATGAGTTTTTACTTGTTCATGGCTGTAAGTGTGGTGTGTTTATGTAAAATAGTGACATCTGGTAATATATTCACTATCACTTCGTGTAATTTAATGAAATGAGTCATGAAGATGCTTTGATATGTGGCCACTAGATGTTGCTGTAGACTACAAATTAGACATCTTTAAATAATCAAATTAGAGGCCTTTTAACAACAAATAATGATACAAATAACCTGGTATAACTTAGATTCAAAATAAACAGGATGCATATTATGGTGTTAAGTGTGTTTAAAGAGGCTATGAAAAGAAAAATACATATTGTTTCAACTTTATGCTGATTTATATCTTGTGAGTATTACTATTAGTCCATTTTAATTTTTTTTCCAGCTGGGGTATGTGTGTATGACAGTGTCTGTTGATTGACAGCAGGTGGGGGCGTGTCGGTGTCTGTTGATTGACAGCAGGTGGGGCGTGTCGGTGTCTGTTGATTGACAGCAGGTGGGGCCGTGTCGGTGTCTGTTGATTGACAGCAGGTGGGGGCGTGTCGGTGTCTGTTTGATTGACAGCAGGTGGGGGCGTGTCGGTGTCTGTTGATTGACAGCAGGTGGGGGCGTGTCGGTGTCTGTTGAAATCACACAGGAGAAGCCCACACAGCCGAGAAGGTTCCCCAGTGGAGTTCCTCTGACAGGGAAGTCCCTGCTCCTCCAGGGGAGCAGGACCGTGTCACGAGTGGCCGTGTTCTTTCTTTCCTTCTTTGGATGGAGGTTAAAGGAGTTGAAACAGCCATGTAGGGGACAAGCTCTCATCAGGCCCAAGGGAACCACCACTGGTGCTGCTGCCGTCATCCACAACAGTTTTGAAAGCTGTGAGCAGTCATGAGGCGCGTTAGATGGAAATGACTCTAAGTGTTCACTTCACTGTCTGATGACACAGTAGTTTTATATTATCTATCACTTCTATCACCTATGAAACAAAAATCACCTTCAATTCTCATATAAAAGCTGATAATCAAATAATAGAGCAGGTATAACCAGCACAAACAAATCATGATTGTTGTTAATAAAGATCAGGTTGAAAAAAACAACAACAAAACAATAAAACCATTAAAATGACACATTGAGTAATGGCAGTTTGCACAGTAATGATTCCTTCAGTACAACATCAGTCATGTTATATTCACTCTGCTGCTCTTCCTTCCTCTTTTTAACTCAAGAAATATTGTTTTTAATAATTTATTAATGCAGCCATTCCTCTGGGCCATTATTCTTGGTCAATTTTAATCTACTCTTCATGAAACTCAACTCAACACTTCCTCTACATTTTTCATTTTAAAAGCCTCCCAATAAAGGGAAGGCTGTAAGACTTTTAATGTGAAAAATCAGCAGGAAGTTTTGAGTTTTATTTATGTTAGCTTAACGTTGTTTGAGAGAAACAGCAAAGTGGATGACAGAAATAATGAATGAGTGAGACTGTTGTTTAAATTGAATTATTGCTGTGGAAGAGGACATTATACTGATCTTATTATGACATCAGGTAAACATGGAGGAAATGTTCAGTTTGTATTAACAGCAAATTAAAACAGGAGCAGATCAGAAAACATGGAGGCTTCATACAGACATTTGATCAGCCTGGTCCTCTGCAGTTGATGTAAATAAGACTTCAAACACTATTTGAGAATTTAAACTAGTTAAATAGTATCAATCATTGATGGTTCATCTCTGTGCTAATAATATAAATTGCTATAAATGAGCTGTTTCCTGCTAACTGCTGGAGAGTAAACCACACAGCAGCAAACTCTCCTACAAAGGAAGGAAGTTGGGTTTAACTGCTGTGACCAAACTAAGTTGTTCTCACATCACCGAGAGGCAGAATGGACCAAACATCTCTTCAGTGTCTGCTCTGTAAGTACAATCTATACTGTCCACATTTAAATAATTATACTTATAGCAGTCAGCTGAGTTATAGGAGAGTGGTGGTGAGATACACAGTCATTTATGATACATGTATCACTGTAGAAACTGAGATGAAGAAATCCAAAAATATAATTATAAACTGTGTATATAGAGTCTGAATAGGATCTTACATTGATACCTTTAATTAGTTGGTTTGTATGACAACATGAACAGTAAAATGTTTTTGTGGGGATTTTAAATGACTTGTTAAACCCACACAAACACAAAACAACTACAGAGTTCATCCATTCATGTTCAGTATGAGTCTAAATCCCTAAATTACACGACCAAGCAGGAAAACAACACAGTGCTACACTAACTGACAATATATTTACTAATGTTATTGATAAGTGACCATTTATCAATCTTTGCAACCCTTCAGAACTGTATCAAAACACAAGGTGCAATTAATTATTTTAAAGACATTATGAAACAAGATTGAAGCCTCTGAGACATTTTTATCCACAATAACCACTCTTTATGAAAAAAGGTCCTTTGAATAAAGAAAGTAGTGAAGCAGAAATTTTCTGAAAAGCCGTGGTTAACTAAGGGAATACAAAATGCTTGCAAAATGGAAAATATATAAAGAAAAAAACAAGAGACACATAATGGACATATAAAAACAAACTGACAAGTATTATGAGATGCAGCAAAAGTGATTATTACAGTAAATTATTGGAAGACAACACAAAAAATATTAAAAATACATGGACAGTAATGAATGACATCATTAAAAAATAGAACTAGAAAAGCAGGTTACCCAACCTATTTCCTGACAAAGAATAAACAACTATTATTGATATGTATATAGTTGTAAATGAGTTGATAAAACAACACTTATGAATTAAATAATCAGTCTCTACAAGCTGTTTTATTTCCCAGCAAAATGAAAACAGCTGAAGTCATATAAGGTTAGAGATAGACATGTATTCTCATGACAGACCTGTTTCTTTGCTCTCACAGTTCTCTAAAATATTGGAAAAAAATATTCAATCAAAGACTAGATGATTTCATCACAAAACATAATGCACTGTCTGGACAGAAAATGGCTTTAGAGCTAATAGGACAACTTTGTTTGCAGTAATGGAATTTGTGGAGGAAATATCAACAGTAATAGAAAATGGTTAATATACAGTAGAGATATTCCTGGATTTCAAAACAGCATTTGATACTGTTGACCATGACTTACTAATGAATAAATTACAGAGATATGGAATTATAGTGGTAGCACGCTTTTGGTTAAGTACTTACTTGGGGAATAGGTATCAATATGTTCAATTAAATAATTTTAATTTACACCAACTGAAGGGGGTTCCTCAAGGCTCCGTGTTTGGACCATTATTGTTTATTTTGAATATAAATGATATATGTTATGTTTCTGAAACACTAAAATGTATCTTATTTGGAGATGATACAAATGTTTTCTGTTGTGGATCCAGTGGAAAAGGAAGTAAAACTAGATTTATAATGTTTAGTAATTGTTTGACAAATTTACAAAGAAAGCTCATCATGAATGATATTGAAATTTAAAGTGTCTGAAATTAAATTTACTGGAGTGATGATAGATAGTAATAATAAATCATGTTGGCAGCTACAAAATGTAATAATATAATGTTATATTATATTATATTATATTATATTATATTATATTATATTATATTATATTATATTATATTATATTATATTATATTATATTGATTGTATTTATTTATTGGGACAGGTACAGTTTTTAACATAAAAGATGCACTGCACTGGAGTTAGCTCAAAGCTAATTTACATCCGCAGTCCCCCACAACAGCACAACAACAAACAGTACAAAGCAGAAAAACACGCAGAACACACCATACAAAATACAAAATACAAAATACAAAGCTACACACAACAGCACATCACATACACCCACAATGTCAATTAGAAATGAATAATGTAAACATGTCAAATTAAAAGCAAGACTGCCTGCGCTAATGAGAAGACCATAGATGAAGTTTACACTCAGTGGTCACACAGCTGATTGGTCTTCAGTGAATTTTTTAATGTAGCCTTGAATGTATTGATTGAACTGCAGTTCTTCATATCATCATGTAGGACGTTGGTAGGGCACAGGTTGTGGCTTTCAAAGAGAAAGCTGACTGTCCAAATACAGTGTGATGAAATGGTCCAATCTATAGAGGATATTCTGGAGGATCTAATAGAACTTACTGAGCGAGTGAACACAAAGTCACATAGTGGAGGAGGACAAACCATTTAAAATTTTATAAACTAGGCACAAATTTTAGAATAATCTTGTCAAAGCTCAGTAAATTGTATTTCTCCAGAACCCTACAGTGATGGAAACGCATTGAGTTTTTGGTCGGAGTTCTTACAGTTTGTTTGTATAAGGACTCAAGGGGCCCTATGTAACGATCTAAAGCATATTGTCTGAAGCACATGGTGCAAGTGCATTGAAGGTGTGTCCAAATCCACTTTTGCTATTTTAACGCCGGAAAAATGGTCAGAGCGCCAGGCGCATGGTTCAAAGGGGTTGTCCATAGTCCTAATTAATCATGGCTGTGTCAGCAATATACAATAAACCAATCAGAGTGTCATCTCCCATTCCCAGGTGCGTTTGCACCTTGGTGGATTGCTATTATTGCCAAGCAGTAAGAAGGATCATTGTTTACACCTCATTTATTTCCTCATGTGTTCCTCATGTCATCATGTATTGATGCTGCAGGAAAGTCGATCTGTGTCTGATCCGTTGTTGTCCGTCTGTTTAAATACCTACGTGTTTTACCACGATTTGGTCAAATAATTAAACAATTTCATCCGTCATCACTGTGATTAGTTCATTCTGATAAATATTATGACTAAGCATTATGACATGTTTTTTAAAATATGTTGATGTCCACAATAATAATCTTTCACATTATAGTCCTTTTATTTTTAATCTTTTGCATGTTAGTGCGCTGCTGCGCGTCCTGTGTGTTGTGGATATTTGGAGCGATGGTCAGCACCTCAGTGGAGAAAAGCGCACACGAGCCTTTGATGTCTTAAAGCTGAAAATGTTTACTGAAGTACTTGGCCAAGGAGAACTGAAATACTCGGATGCTGTCTCTTTCCGTTGTGACTCTGAAGGTCTGACCCTTAGTCTTTAACCTCAGCAGATCAGCCTACAATATAAAAAATAAGTCTAATTGGTTCACTAGTTTCTAAACAAGGAACTGCAGCTTACCCGTTTCAGTTCAGGTCATGTTGCATGGAACTTCAGGTCACTGTCAGCACATTTTGGTTTGAATGTCTGATTGTATCAATAGAATCTACGCATTCACCTATCTATGTTGTCTAGGAGAGCCTCCTCTGACCTTGTTGACCATGGCGATGCTGGTTTACCGTCTAACAGAGAGGTTTCTGCTTTCCCCAAAACATCACAGACAGCTGGAGTCTCAAGGAGAGGAGAAAATGTCCCCTTCCTGCTTAAGAATTACAGTGTGACCTCAAGGCCCAGGCTTTGTGCCAGGCGTAGGGCCGAAGAGGTTTTATGGTTGTTTCTCCAGCCTGCCCCCAACATGTAATACAATAAGACATATGGGAAAGAATCATAGCTGTATAAATATCGTGGCTGCGTCCAAAGAGAGACAGTTTGTTGTAAGTTGTACTTTATGGTTTTAACTGTTTTTTTAAAAATGTTTCTGGAACTATAAGGGAACCTGATACTGTTCCCTTATAGTTCCATATATAACTTAAGTATGGGGAAATACATACAAAAAAAATACAAAATCAAATTTTCTTACTTCAAAAGAAAGCCATAAGAATTGTAAATGAAACTATTCACAGAGAACCAGGAAATTCACTGTTAAATAAATAAAAGGTTCTATAATTAAAAGATTTGGTTAAAGTAATGTATAGAGCTAAAAAACAAACAAACAAAAAACAATTAAAAGTATCTAAAAGTTGTTTAAAGAATTTATTTGTTGAGAAACCTAATTGTGAGGACTAATGTAAAAAATTGTCTTTTCCTGAGATTATATTTCAGTTAAAGGGGTGAATTTATGGAACAGCTGTAGTGAAGAACCTTAATCATGTTAAACACATTGTAAGTTTAAAACCATGTTTAAAATAATCTATTGAACAAATATAAAAATGTCTGACCAGAGAGGAACATTGGCGTAGCATAATTGGAACAGGATATGTAAGTTTTGTTTGTTTGTTTGTTTGATGTTACTTTTTGATTTCATATACTGTATGTATGTATATGCAAATGCATGTATATATGTGAATACATGTATATATACAAATGACCTAATTGTGTCTGTTATTGATTACAGACCAAAATAAATTTCAGTTACAATATATGATTTGAAGGTCATTGATCATCTTACAATGAAACGAGAATCTAAATGAGATAAAAGTGATCGGCATCAAGAAAATAGGCAACAAAGACAAGTCTACACAGAGTAAAATGCAACAAACAGGAAGAGAAATTAATTCTTCAATAGTTTAATAAGTTCAGAAAATTTTAATTACATTACTGTAAAGCAGCATTTTACACCAGAAAATAGAAATCAGGTCAAAATATTTGATTTCCAGATAAAGTCGTGTTTCATATCAAAGTATCATTGACATATCATTTGTAGTTTTTAGCAATTAATGTTAATAAGCTTGATAACAACATACAACATCTGCCAGAACAGGACAGAACAGAAAAAAGTGGATAAAGGAAAGTTTGACAATAGAAAGAAGACGACACATGACAACAGTATTTTAATTCAGATGTTAGTTTTATCTAAACTTATTTTATTGAAATGTTTGTGGCAGATTACATGAATGATGCTCAGACAAACGTCAGCAGTGTTTACATCTCTTCCTGTTTCCTCATTTTTATGGTTGTATTACTGGATTGTCTGCTGTATTGATATATTATTGATAGATTTTCCTCTGTCAATATTATTGTTTTTACTCACTCAATCACTGTTCTAAAACAACCTTTTTGTCTGGTTGTTGTAACATGATCTCTGCTGTTATTATTATTATTATTATTAGTGGTAAATATTATATCTGAATTCTGTATTTTATGGGTTTCTCATTTCTCTGGAGTAGAACTGTCTTGTTGTATCTTGAAGCTCAAAAGCTCAAACCAACCTGAGTGTCATTTTTCTTTAGTTCTGATCTCACTGCTGTGCTGCACAACAAACCAAGGTTAGTAAACTTCTCATCTGATAATCTAAAGCTGTTATATGGTCGCTCTGCTGATTTGAGAGAAGAGCGTCTTCTTTGTTGTCAACATATTATGTATATTTGGATGTTTACTTGTTGACTGCACTCAGACCTCTCTGAAATCAAGTTTTATTACTTTCAAGTTCTTTTTCAGTTAAGTACCAGCAGCAGAAATATGTGCATCATATCTGCAGTTTTGTGATGCACCGCGTGTCATTTTATGCTCAGCTGGCACAGCAACACCTTCATGAATTATTTAAATTGTCAGACACAATGTGATCTAAGAGTAATTTACCCTCCTTTTCTACTCTCTGATGAGCTGTTCCACACAGATACATTTATACCATTACGTTATTAATAGTGCTGACTTTTCTATTTTAAGCAAACCTCCAAATTCAGTTTCCTCTGGATGATCAAAATAAACTGTCTGTCAGCAGGATTATTACAGGATGTTCTCCGTTTATGTGGCCAGACTGTTTTTCTTACAGTATTTACAGGAGAGGCATTACTGTGCACATATACTGTAAATGTAGCCTGATGTCTAACTGAAAGCCACCTTACTAATTTAAAAAATATGAGATATATAGAAAATACTGAAACTGAAAAGGCAAATAAATAATAACACAAAACATGTGATTTAAACGCTTGAGTCATAATGTGTCTGTATTATGTGGAAGTCCACAGCTGACATGTTAAACTTGTTATTCATGTATCATGATGAAACCCAGAGGAGATATAAGACTTGTTTTTCAGGGTTACATACATATCGGCTCTACTGGAGCTGTTTGGTAACAGCTAAAAGAGAACAAAACCTTTCACAGTTTAGTTGTTCAGTTACAACCATAGCAGGTTAGCTAGCTAGCTAATAATGCATGCATATACATAAACTAAAACCAGCATCTTCACAGACTCTCTCACACCTTTCCCTCACTGACATTACTGCTCTCTAACATACAGATCAGTGGTTTAACTGATCAGGGATCAGATAAACACTACAACAACATGTTACACCTTCTGTGTGACTGCATGCATTTTACAAATTTTTAAGTAGTTAATTGTTCAGAAAAACCTAATTAGACAAAAATGTATTATTTTTATATGTCTTAAATCATGTCTGGAGATCTTAAACATTATATAAGTTACTCATACGTCAATCTGATTTAATTACCATTTTGATTTCATTTCATTTATTTATGATTGTGCACCTAATGGGACAATGACAATGACAATAATAATAATAATAATAATAATAATAATAATAATAATAATATTTTAACAAATCAGCGTAATAAAAGCAACTACAAATAACTGCAAGATATTATATCAGACAGTATCAAATAGTTTTAAATAAATATTCCAGCCTCTCTGAGTCTGAAACTGGAGCTAATGAATGAACACACTGTAACATAATGTATTAATGTAACATAATGTATTAACACCTGCGGGGGAGGGGCGATTCAGGCAGTCAATTGGTTCAGACTGTGCAGGAGAACTTTCTTCAACACCTCAGTACCATCATCATCATCATCACCATCATCTTCATCAGCAGGGACAAGGCTGCGTCACTCATTCAATTTACGTTTTCTAATCAGTCCACACAAGAACGTAGACACATGATGAGCTGCCAAATATAATAACTTACGTTATGGTAAAGTGAGCTCTTAGTTTTTACAGCGTAGGTCAGCTTAGCTCTGTCCTGGGTTGTGTTTATGTGTTTCATTTTATCAGACAGGCTGTCAGGAGATGAAAGCTAGAAACTGTGAACTCTCCTGGCTGGGTTCCTTAAACAGATGACTGCGACTGAACCAAGAAATAATCTGTTCAAAACACATTGGTTCCTCTGCAGCAGTGATTTGGTATCACAAATGCCACATGTAATGGACAGTAACAGATCCACAGCTTTGCTGAAAACATTTGTGCCTTAAGTCCTGTTAGCCTACGGACCCTCCCTGATTGACTGTGTGGAAATCATTGGAGATGCTTTTTTCTGTCGGATAAAGATCATGTATGCATCTCAGAGAGAACATCCTTTTTTACAACATCTGGCTAGAATGTGTCACATTTTCCCTCCATCTAAAATGCTTCTTTGAGGAATTTTTATCTTTACTGATTGATATTTAACAACTATCTGATTTACAGATGACACATGAAGTGGTTAAGTGTAAATGTGGTGAAATGAACATCTTCTGGTCATGCTTCACTCACTGGCTGCAGCATTGAGACTCAGTTTTAGATGAAAACTGACACTATAACTGTACGACTAGGATTACTGTTGTTGACCATTGAGTGTTACTGTGTGATACTCAATAGGTCATTATGTTTTCCTCAATATACAATGATTTTCTGCAGCCTCTCTGACTGTGAGTCCCAGCAGCTCTCAGATGTTTATAGGAGATTCTGTCTCTCTGAGCTGTGAGGAGGACGACAGCTCTGCTGGATTGACGCTGAGGAGGAACACAACCAGACAAACCAGAACTGAGTGTGGAGCTGACTGGGGGAAGACAGTTTGTTCTTCTTGTAACATCAGTGACATCATCACAATGGACAGCGGAGTTTACTGGTGTGAGTCCAGAGAGGGAGCAACCAGTAACAGCATCAACATCACTGTCACTGGTAAGATCAGACTGTGGAGTTAGTATTGATGAAGCTGAGTGTAAATGATGAAATGCTGTAGTTTGTGTCTTTGTTGAGGTGGATCAGTGATCCTGCAGAGTCCTGTCCTCCCTGTGATGGAGGGAGATGATGTCACTCTGCACTGTAAAACAAAGACCTCCAACCTCCCAGCTGATTTCTATAAAGATGGCTCCCTCATCAGGACTGAGCCTGCAGGGCACATGACCATCCACCATGTTTCCAAGTCTGATGAAGGCCTCTACAAGTGTAACAGCAGCAGTCATGGAGAGTCTCCACCCAGCTGGATCACTGTCACAGGTGAGGAAGTTAAAGACAAGTCTTCAGACCTCGTTGTGTTTCATTTATTGATGTTTGCAGGTTTCTGCACTGAAAGGGACAACAGTGGTCATTCATAGTGAGAGAAAACATTTCTAACTCTACTAACACTAAATAATATTTAATTTAATATGTGATAATTTTACCCAAACAAAGCTTAATGTCTAATAAACTGCACCAATCTCAGTAATCTTATCACTTTCTGAAAAGTGAAATTAGTGAATGTGTTATCCTTTTTTAATATATACTTATTATAATTATTTTTGTTTCATTTTAGAGAAACCCACCACCACCTCTCAGTCTACACCCCTCTGTACTCCCACCTCCACCTCTCCTCATCTCATTCCATTGTCTGTTCCATTTATCTGTGGTCTGGTTGTACTGATGTTACTGTTTCTACTGGTGATACTGGTGTTACTGGTGAGACGATGTGTTCAGAGGAAACCTAAAGGTCAGACACAGACTTCTGGATTTCATAGTAAACATTTAACTTTTACCTTTTCAGATTTTTTTAAAATTTAGAATTGTTTAGAACTTTTTGAAATCGTGTTTTACACCCATTAACTACAGTTCATGACGACATTTTATAATTTATTAATTTATCATTTCTGTTGATTTGCATGTTCAGTTTTCTTAAATTAAATGTCCATTAAGATTATTATATTGTAAATTATATTCTGATCATTTTGGTTCCTTCCAGCTGCTAATTTAGAAGTTGGAGAAGATGACATCACAGATGACATCACATACAGTGACATCAAAATATTGCGTCACCAGCCACAGCCGATCAGACGGAGTAGAGGTAAACTTGTATCTTTGTGAGAACTCTTTGGATTTTGAGAGTAAACATTTTGAAAAAGTGAATATAGGGACATTTTTGGAAAGTGTGGATGTTTAGAAACATGGGGTCAATGGGAACTCTGGGAAAGTGACACTGGAATGGGTACACATTTTTAGAAAGTCAGAATATTTTTGGGAGATGAGGACGGTATTATAGTACGGGGAAGTTTTTATAAAGTTAGGACATTTTGAGAAAAAGTAAAAACACTAATATGTGAATTATTGGATTATGAAGAGATTGTTGGGTAATTAAGACTTTTTTGGGGGGAAAGTGAGGATATTTTGCCAAGCCGTCAGTTTTTGAAACATTTAAGACTTGATTTTAGTGTTTATGTTTGACTTGACTTTAGAAAGATATTGTTGGATTTGAGGACATTGTTGAGGAAATGTTGAGGAGTAGTGGAATAATTATGTTAACGCGTACAGAAGTACTAAAATGTACTTATTTGATGCTCTTGAGTTTTAGTTGACATTTTATATTAATTTATACTATATTTCTGTCAAATTCTTATTTCTATTTTTAGATGTTAAATTTTCATACATTGAACCTTGAACATTAACATAAACCTTTTAACATCACATTACATTTATATTAATATTTGATACTTTTTCATGACATATTTAAACAAAACATATTTAATCTTTTGTCTGTGGAGTTTCAGAGTGTAGTTTGGTCTATTTTGGTTGATGACAGGGTGTGATGTGCTCACATGTGAAACTGTCTTTGTGGTGAATCAGTAACAGAAGCTAACAGATCTGTGGTCGTCCAGTTTCCTGTTTCTGATGAAGACAGTTTGTCCTGCACATGTCCTACAGAGTTTGTAAATGTTCATATTTGCATATATCTGAACACAGTATTTTACTTTTATGTATTTTACACAAACATTGTTATTGACATGTTTATGTAATGTGATTAATACTACATTAAGTGAACTTACTTCAGTGTTATACACTGTTTTACCTTCAACTTTATCTCACTTTTTGTTGATGAATCCTTTTACTTTTCCAGCTTTATGTGACACCAACATTTTTTACAATTTACAATTATAAATACATTTTTAAAGTTACACATGTTCATCTTGTGGTGAACAACTCGTTTTAATAAAAGCTAGCAGTTCCGAGTTCCGTTTTCTGAACTTGCCACTCATGTTGTTGGTCTCTTTCACAACAGCAGTGGTGTTAAGAAGAAAAAAAAACCTCAAACCTAAATTGTTCTGTTAACACTTCTAAAGCACTAAAACCTCTTTTTCAACTATAAACTGATGTTTGCTGTTATACTTTATTAATTTTATTTTGTCCTGTTATAATACTTTACAAAAATAATATCATAATTGATTATAGTAGAGGCATAAATAATCTGAATACGACTTGTATGATGACTAGTACTGCAGTAGTAGTAGTAGTAGATATTCTAACAGTACTTATATGAGTATCAGTTGTGGTAATGTCAATAATGTATATTGTATGTATTTTATTCCAGAGAGTGATCCAGCTGCAGTTTACTCAGCAGTGAAAACAACAGAAGACGTCAGTTATGGACAAATAGTCATCAAATCTAACAGGACAAGAGGTACAGCTGCTATTCTTTGCACAATGCTCCTAATGTGAGGTAGCCATGAGACGTACACGTAGTTTAAAGCAAGTGTATCAGTGGCTTTAGCAGTTCCTGGTAGTCACTTGGTCACATGTTATAACTGTCGTTGTTCTTGAGTGGGAGGCCGTTGAGGGTTCAAGTCAGCATGCAAGAAAACTTTATATATACTTTTAAAAACAGAAGTTACAGAGTGCTGACAGAGTGCAGGATCCCTCACTGGCTTCCCACCACCATGAACACAGTCAGTGATGTTTGTTGGAACACACGAGCCGGAGAGACTGTTAACAGGAATCATTAAATCCTTCCCAATTCACTATATTGTGCACTACATTTCTGCCATTGACATTTTTTTTCTGTATTTGAACTCTGAAAAGTAGAGTCCATGACATGCACTCTACTTTCTGCTAACAATCCCACAATGCAACGTGTCACATTTTGTAGATGTGAAAATAACTGTTGTGCGACGCCACAGCTGTCAGTGATGACACAAACTGATGATGATTAGTAACTATTAATTAAATTATTGTGTCTGTTATATCAGAAGCAGTGAACAAGTTAACAAGGAAGCGATTTCAGACACAGAACTGGTCTCTGCAGTTATAGACGGGAACTTTACCCCTGAAACACCAGTGTGCCATCTTCAGCCACCTCTTTACCCTGAATTCAGTCTGACAGGTTGTGCTTTCTCCCAAAAATGATTATTTAGAACCCTTCAGTTAGAGATGGTTCATTTTAGGTTGAAAGTTGGAAATGACACAGTATTTAAGCTCCAGCAGAGTCTAATTTAGTTTAACCCCTACAGAATCTGGTTTAGCTGAACAGTCTCCCAACAACCTACATGAATCCATCTTGAACTGTCCTTTAATAAAGTTTATAATTTAGTTGTTTTTAAAACTGTGCAGATAAAACTACAGCAACAACTTCCTCTTGTTGATTCCAGTGAAGTGTATTCTGAAGCTGGTGAGGTTTCTCACTACAGTGTGGTCGGTGACAATGTGTTTGTCTGTTGTACCTTGTGGTCAAATTGCAAACATGTTTTAATAGCAGCGAGCAGCTCAGTGGTCATCGAGTTTCCTGTTTCAGATAAATAGTTTCCAGTTACACATGGTGTTTGTCTTTCAAGTCTTATAATGCTTCATGAAAAATAATGACTTTATTTGCCATCACAGTAGTATTAATATTCTGATTTATATTACATGTGCAACAGTATTACTCCCAGTAAATAAAGTTTACTAACAGTGCTGATTAATATGAATGTATTTTATCTTCCAGAGAGTGATCCAGCTGCAGTTTACTCAGCAGTGAAAAGAACAGAAGACGTCAGTTATGGACAAATAGTCGTCAAATCAAACAAGAGGAGAGGTACAGCTGCTCTTCTGTCTTTATTTCTGAACTTTGAACAGAGTCAGGCTAACTGTTCCCCCTGCTTACAGTCTTTATGCTAAGCTAAGCTAAGCACACATCCTGACTCTATACTTAACTTTCCTTAACACACATTCATGAGATTGATATCAATCTTCTCATCTCATTCTCTCAAAGAAAGAAAATGTATATTCTGAATTTGTAGAACTATTCATTTAAAAGTAATAAGCATGTTAGAAATATAGGATCAAGATGAGAATATAAGAATCAGGTTTATTGCTAAGAATAGAAGATAAGAGAAAGAAAACAAGTATATATACAAAGTAAGAAAAATATAACTACTGTCATTATAAGGTTTGTTATTACTAATACTAATATAGTACTAATAGTACTGTTGTTGTAGTGGGGGTGAAACTGTTGCATCTACAATACTAGTAGAATAAGTAATTAAATATAAATATATGTGTTAAAAAAGAAAAAGAAAACTTAAGTACCAAAAAGACAGGTGGTATAACTATATAAATAACATTTACAATATAGAATTAGTAAAAATCTATTCTGTGTGAAGAGGGCTGCTGAGTTTGAAAAATAGTTGTTAGTGAGCTAATTAGGTAGGGCTAGCTTGTTTAGGGTTTGACAGTAAACAGGATGGTGTATCGGTCAGGATAGAGGAATGAGGATGAAGAGACGTAATTGCTTCTCTGAACTGTGCTGTGGTCCAGCTTTGTTTATTGGCAGTTCAACACTAGTATTGTCATCAGTCTGAAATAACAAATAAATCACCATTAGGCACTGTCATATTGACCGCAACAGGTCATAATCACGGTTAAGCATGAATAAAGAAGTATATATATATATATATATATATATATATATATATATATATATACACAGTCATGGTGCCACTGAGACTCAGTTAAACATAAATATATCAAAGCTTCTCAGTCCCCATTTAACAGAATAATAGCTGAGTTACATATAGATGAGAATACTCAGAGAAATAAACAAACTTCTCATATATATCACTGACTAAGTCACATAAAGGTATAACAAAGTATAATGGCGACACCCTTTGGTCAAATAAAGTACTATATAATGGTGACCACACACCACGGACATTTTCCTTAATGGAGGTGTTATTAACTTAACTCGTCACAACAGTGTAAACAATACTACTTTAACTTAAACATATGAAAGATTACCGTAACTAACTTAATACTTCCTTCAGGAAATTACAGCATTAACATCATAACAACACCGGAAGTATCGCTTGTCACGCTGGACACATGTAAATATGTATTTAAACTTACGAGGTGTAAACATTACAACAGAATAACAGACATTTACTTCTCGTCATTGACTCAATACTGGGAATACCACTGGACCACACAGGCAAAATAAGGATGCTCAAAAAACTTATGGGTCGTCACAGGTGAGTGAACTTAACCACAACACGATACACCTTTAACATTAGCACTCGCTCTTTTCACCCACACACACAATGTCACACGTCATCTCCTACGGCCTGATAATGTGAGTATTAAAGTGATAAGCACCCATAAATGTCCAAGCCTTTTATACAGTAGTCAAATAGTCAAAAATATTGACTGGGAATGTGCAAATGTTCACAATATAAACAGTATATGTAATGTGCAAGTGTAACAATACAAAGAATACAAATGATTGTGTTAATGTAATGCGCCATGTTAGATGTGATGGGCCAACTGTAGTCAGCAAGAAATTGTTCTTCTGGCGAGATCTCCGTCATTATACAGCAGTCATCCAGCAGGGGGACACGATGGTGTTTAAGTTTTAGTCCCTCGTCATGCACATTATCTTTATGATTCATCAATGATCAGAGTTTGATTTATTACAGCTGAAGTAGTTGGTTCTGACAGAAACATCACCGTCACAAAGCTGCAGTTTCCTCAATGTAAAAAAATGTGACATTGTGGGGACATCAGGGTTTATGGGGACCGCAGGTGTTCTCTGCATCCTGCAGACTAACAAATGAAATGAGGATCATCTAAAGGATCTTTTAATGATTTTATTGTCTGTCAGGAGTGATTTCCTGAGTTACTCCTTCTCCTAAAACTAGGACCAAAGATGTATTAGTTTTTGTCCAGTGAGGAGAGATTTCCTGCTCTGAGAAGCTTCATGAATTCAGGCCCAGAGTTCACATCTCATCACAAACCTGCAGTGAAACTTTGTCTTTACATGAACTGTCACCAAGATCTTCCCCTGACCTCAACCAACTGTAGTTACCACCAGTAGATGTTGTACAAGAGCTGTCTTTTTCTACAACTGTGTCTCATATTGTTTTATCTGTTTGTGTTCAGCGTGTCCACCAGAGCCAGAGGTTGTCTACTCTTCACTGAGGTAGACCTCCACACCTTCACACCAGTCCAACCACTGATGTCCAAGTTTGAAACAGCAACACATCTTCAATATTGTGTCTCATATAAAGGAATGAACTTAATTGTTTTGTGTTTAATGTCCTCATTAACTTTACTGTTCATACTGTTATATATATAATACATAATATATATATTTGGAGCGTGCTGTTGTTGCTGCAGCATTAACTTGTTTGCAAGAACAATAAACTTTGGTCTTGTTTGTTGTTTTCTTTGTGTGGTTCTGTGGGTTTCAACAAAGCGGTCAGATGGAAAATTTGACTTGTTCCGGTTTGGTTGTGGGTAACCGATCCACACGCACCTCTGACTATCTGTGTGTTTGTAGCTCTGCAGCGCTGATAACAAACACACAAAAACCGCACCCGCAATCTATAAACAGCAGGAACGCCATTCAGCAGCGGGAAACTCTGCACACACACAGCTGCAGCACAGAATGTGTGAAGTTTAGATTCTTTACTCAGTGAAACATGAAGAAAATTCAGTCTGTAAAACGTCTCCTGGTTTAAACATCACACATCATGTCGTTCATCTTAAACTCTTTAAACAATGAATCTGTTCTGTTGTTGATGTGACGCTTTGTAACATCAAACTGTTGTGAATCTATTGGGTTATCTGGATAACTTAAAAAAGCTTCCCTGTGGAGGTTTTGACCACTAGAAGTGCTAGAGAGCAGTGTTTTCACTGGAGGGTCCCTGTCGTGTTTATATAGTGCGAGTGACACGATACACAATCCTGCTGATGATTTCACATTATTCCACTGATACAGGTGGCTGTAACACACCAAGAAACTCAGAAATACATCATCAAAGGCAGGAGGGAAGAAGAATGCAATCTTGTTTTTGTCTGCAGATATTATAACAGTCTATTTAGGTATTTATTATGTATATTTATGTATTTCCTTGTCTGCAGACACTGTAGATATAAACACTCAACAAGCACTTTATTAGGAACACCTGTGCAATCTAATGAAATCTAATTCAGTCGTTGAAATTGTCAGAAAGGTGATAATTCTACTTTATGTTTATTATTGAGGTCATAGTGGGGGGTGTTGGTGTACTGGAGTGTATTATATTGAAAAGTTTTCCCTAATATTTTGCCCCCCCTCATGTATGTTTATGGGGTGGACAAAATATTAGGAACAAAAACTGAAAGTGTATAAGCTTTGTAAAGTATAATTATTAGCAGAGCTGTTGTATTGGATTGCAGTAGATTGCACAGGTGTTCCTAATAAACTGATCGGTGAGTGTAGATGTACAGTAAATGAGTGCAGGTACATGTGTAGATTACTTTGAGTGCTTTGATGTCACACTACATGAACACACTCATCATGATGTTTTCAATCTGCAGCACATGAAGAAAAATGTAAATGTTATAAAACTGGAACTCAACAACAACAACAACGACAACAAATCCTCTTAAATAAGACGGGAAAGGTGTCGACTGAAGCAAAGCTTCTTAGATTAGATTCAATTTGTCATTGAACAAGTACAAGCACTTAACAATGTACTAATAATGTACAGTTATGATGCCGACCCTTCTATATTCACCACTTTATACTCATTCAAAGTCAATAAACCAATAAAAAACTGGAATAATCTTTAAAAGAAAGATAATATGTAATTAGACCACATTCTTGTGCTTAGTCAATATATTATTTTTGATCATTTTCTTAAACATAATGATTGTTTTACATATTTTTAATTCACCCTTGTTTGTTCCATAAATTCACCTCTATAAATTCATCTGTTTATTAAATGTACTCTGAACACACAGCTTCTTTTAGATTATATCGACTCTCTTCAAACATGTTTTGTACGTAGGACATGTGACTGCAGTGTTTCACAATCTAAATCATTACATTTTCATAATTATACAGCAGTTAGAGATGTAAATTTGTATTTCAACTATATTATCACCTTCTCCCTTCTTCACGTTGTTCTGTGTTGCCAACACACAACTGCATCAGACTTTAAGAATAACCAGAGTTGTTATCAATGAACTGAACCACACACCTGCTTTTAACAGTAACTGTGGTGCAGACTATATTGCAGTCAGGCTTACATGCAAATACATACTCTATGTCTCCATCTAGTGGTTGGAGTACTGACAGTTTTACCCAGAGGCAATACTTGCTGGAGGTTGTGACCTTTCAATAGAGGCGTGAACCATCCAAATGGACCAATGGGTTCTTGAGACATTGATGCTTATAAGCTGAAATCATTACTCACATTACATTTGAGATCATTACAAATAGCTAATTTGGAGATTCCGTCTAAATATGCCTCCACTAAAAGAATCCTGCTGGAAAACAGTTTCTGAACTGAGTCATTGATCTGCTGTTTTTCCTTATTGTGAGATTTATACAATATCAATATCATCAAATTTAAACATCTGTCATTTAAGAAACATGAGGTTTGAGGGTTCTCATTAAGTGCATCTGTTGATAATTCTGACGTCTGTCTTCTGTAGAATGAAAATGTGATTAATATACATTTGAAGCTCTACACAGGAAGTGATGATGAATCAATAACTGAGCAGCACAGAATATACAACACAGTTCTCATTATTTATGTGGTTTTCAGCACAGCACATTTCAAAACTATTCTTTATTTCTACTTTATTATGATATCACAGCACTTTTTTTCAGCACAGTAACACACTGTGTGTCCTGTGATGGAGTGAGGAAGAAAACAGCTCCTCCATCCTCACATCTCTGTGATATCTTTAGAGAGGAGTGAAGACTCGTGTTCAAAACAATACTCGGCAGCACCACCTGCAGGCCGACATAATACATTACACAATAGATAATAATCACAGTGTTTTTCAGCAATGAAGAGCTGCATGTAACACAATGTGAGAAGCAGGAATTAGAGAGTAAGAGGAAGAATTCAGAGTCTTTATATTGCAGGAAATATGCTGTTCTTAAATCTGCTTGTTGTTTTGGTTGTTTTAGCGCCCCCCCGAGGACAGAGGCTGAAACAGATCATGAGCAGGATAAATATATATATATATATATATATATATATATATATATATATATATATGTATATGTATATATGTATGTATGTATGTATATGTATATGTATATACATACATATATGTAAAGTCAGTTCAGAAGCTCTTCCCAACCTCCCCGTCTAGATCTGTCCATCCTGTACAGATTAAAACCGTATACATCAGAATCACTGATAGTCTTCTTTAACCAGGTTTCAGTTAATAATGAGATATCAGGTTCACCCAGTAAATCCCAAACTCCTTTAAGTCTTTGGACAAAAAGTAGAGGATGATGTAAGTCTAGTCTCCATTCCTCACATCCTCTTTCATCGGTTAGGTTCGACACATTACGTTGTTTTCTAAATCTACTGGAGCTCTGACTTTTTAATATGTGGTCGCCACGTCCATGAGAAGTGAAACCATCTTGGTTTGGAAACTTTAGCCCCATGGACGTCTGACTCTGATGCTGCAGGAGGGATGTAAGAATCATTTGAACCAAAACCACAAAGCAGAAGCTGAACCACATTCATAGTCATCAATGATGTGTCTGTCCACAGCTGATGAGGATTATAGTCAGAAAGAATAGTGTTGAGTTCAGTTTAGTCTGATAGAAACACAGTCAGTCATCTGAACTCTCATTTAATGAATATAAAACATCTACAATGTTTCCAGAAATAAAAACAAGTGAATTAAATGAACTGCAGCTTGTTGTCATATAAGTCAGAGTTTCAACATTTGATTTGACTTTAAAGGAGAAGAACTGAAACCACTTTCAGACTCAGCATCCGACTGGTTTTGAGTTATTGAGGTTCAAAGTTTTGACATCTTCATGATCAAAACTGATATACAGAACAGTTCACTTTTATTTGTTGAAATAACAAACACCCTTAATGTCCTCTGAATATAATGTATAATATCACACTTTTACATTTTCAAGTTTTCAGACAGAACCTTCTGACTCTGAGAGCTCAGTGTTTGATTTTGTAGAAAAAAGTAGATTTATTTTATTTTAACACACAAAATCAATATATGAACTACTGAAGGGAGTTATGATTTTTTTATCTGCATGTTTTAAATTTAGACATAACTACATTTATTGTTCACTGACAGATTTGAACTGATAATACAGTTAATCAAGTTTCACCAACAACAAAATTCTCTCATTTCAGAACCTTTCTTGTCTTTTCTGCTCCCAAATTTACAGAATGTTTCTCTGTCATCATGTGTCTGATAGACATAATATATACATAACAATAAAACATACATATAATATAAAACATGAACATGAGCAGAAAATACAAAAAAAAAAAAGTTTCTCTACATCCTCTCCAGTGTTTTGGTGTCACTGATAAACTGTATTCAGCTTGTTGAACTGGTTTTCTCAGAAACTAAATGCACCGTAGCTGTGGGTGTTGTTCTACATGTTCCCTCATTGATGATTATTCAAGCGTATAGATCATCTTCTCATCTTTCTGTAGCTTGTACATTCTCATCTTGTCCATGTTGTAAAATGTTTTATATGCTTGTAATCAGCTTATATGAGTCCCAGCTCAGTAACCATGGTAACTTAGTCAGCAGAACTAGCCTAACCTAACTAACCTAGCCTTCGTACTCGCAACCCTTTTATTTAGCTAAAAGTTTAGCATTTATCATTTTAGAAATAAACGTGTGCCAGCGTTATTTTGAAGTTATTTATTTATTCATTCACTGATTTCGTTTAAACTGTGAAGACAAAAAGAAAATTAAATAAAGTCCAAACCATGACCTTCTGCTGTGTTTAAATGTTTACAGTATTAACTGCTTATAGTGATCACAGTTACAGTGATCAGCTGTTTATGTGGATCAAAAAGCTCTGAGACAGAATCATTCATATACAGCATTTATGCTGTTTGAATAAGTCACCTAAAGAAATCAAGTAGTCCGCCTACAGTGTTCATTTTGGGTCTCTTCATATATGACAACATGTGGAAAAACATTTTAAACCACGTAAATTTATTTCTGTACTTTACTCCCATGATAAGCAGCTGCTGCTGCGTGAACACTGAAGTCATGACGGAGTCATTTCCTCTCAATGACAAACGTCGTCTCCTCAAAACTTCTGACAATAAACAATAACAATAATAAATTTCACCTCTTAAAAAATGTGCACACTGTGTTTGAAACAGCTATACTGTATTTACAAACAGTCAATAAAATTCAGTAACTCTATTCATGTAGGCTAATAAATATACAAATGTCAGTTAGATGGTATTCAGCATGAGAAATAAAGAAAAAGAAAAGGTTATAATAATCATCTGCTTATAGTGATATTTGACTCAGACAGACGTGATCATTATAAGCGGCTTCCACTGTACTTATATCCTTCTCCAGTTTCTTTATCTCTAACTTAATTTTTAACTTTGATTGATGTTGGTAAATGGATCCTGTGAAAGAGAAGATGTGTCAAAGAGTATGACGATGTTGGAAAGTTCTCTTAAGTTGCTTTCACCATTATTTTAAATATACATCTGATATTATCTTGCCTAGTGATAATATAACCACAGTCACCGATCTGAATGCTCATTTATTATCAAATAAAGATAAAACCAATGAACAAGCGCTGCTCTTCACTCTCCCCACCTAGCCTCATCAAGCCGAATGCAAGCCATCTCCTTCACCTTGTTAATTGCAGCAGTTTTGCCCTTTTTGGTGAAAACTCCTTTATATTCTTCATAGAGTTTCATCAGCAGGTTTGTTCTGCTGCGGAGAAGAACACCGCTCTAGTTTTCTCTTCTTTTTGTGACATAGTATCGTCTTTTCTACAATCAACTGTTCTGGGCTGTTTATGTCCTCCGTGCACGTGCACACTGCAAGTTTATTCCAGTCTGGATAGACTGAGCGCTGACTAGACGCAGCTAAACTGTGTTAGTGGAGTTTAGTATATATTTTAACTAATAATAATATAGATACTCCTTGTGGTCTGGTGTTGGTTATATTGAGGTCACATAAATTCTGGTCTCTATTTGAATTCAGATTTATAACAATATAACATCCCATAGTGGTCCTAGTTGACACAAATAATGATATCAATGAAGCCCAAAATTTAAAATTAATTGAAAAAAGACATTGGTTTAATACTACATAGCATAAAATCTAATAGATTCTGAGTATTTGACATCATCTAGTCAGGTCATCTAAAGTTTTGCACCTACAAAGAATTTACATCCAAAAGAACCAGATCCATGAATTTTGACAGAATTTTGACATTGACTCATATCATACCTGTTTGTCTATAATACACACATTAACAGTCCCTGGTACACTGGCCTCTGGGGCTTGTTGCACAAAGTGACCAGTATTTATTTTAACATATGGTTTAAACGCTTAATTGAGTCATAATGTGCCCACAGCTGACATTATCTGTTAAACTTGTTATTCATGTATGTTCATGATGAAACCCGGAGGAGATATAAGACTTGTTTTCAGGGTTACATACATATCGGCTCTACTGGAGCTGCTTGGTAACAGCTAAAAGAGAACAAAACCTTTTACAGTTTAGTTGTTCAGTTACAACCATAGCAGGTTAGCTAGGTAGCTAATAATGCATGCATATACATAAACTAAAACTAGCATCTTCACAGACTCTCTCACACCTTTCCCTCACTCACATTACTGCTCTCTAATGTACAGATCAGTGGTTGAACTTATCAGGGATCAGATAAACACTACAACAACATGTTACACTTTCTGTATGACTGCATGCATTTTACGAATTTTTAAATAGTTAATTGTTCGGAAAAACCTAATTAGACAAAAATGTATTATTTTTATATGTCTTAAATCATGTCTGGAGATCTTTAAACATTATATAAGTTACTCATACGTCAATCTGATTTAATTACCATTTTGATTTCATTTCATTTATTTATGAGTGTGCACCTAATGGGACAATAATAATAATAATATTAATAATAATAATAATAATAATAATAATAATAATAATGATTTAACAAATCAGCATAATAAAAGGAACTACAAATGACTGCAAGATATTATATCAGACAGTATCAAATAGTTTTAAATAAATATTCCAGCCTCTCTGAGTCTGAAACTGGAGCTAATGAATGAAAACACTGTAACATTATGTATTAATGTAACATAATGTATTAACACCTGCGGGGGAAGGGCGAGTCAGGCAGTCTGCAGGTTGGTTCAGACTGTGCAGGAGAACTTTCTTCAACACCTCCGTATCATCATCATCATCATCGTCATCATCTTCATCACCAGGGACAAGGCTGCGTCATTCATTCAGTTTATGTTTTCTAATCAGTCCACACAAGAACGTAGACACATGATGAGCTGCCAAATATAATAATTTATGTTATGGTAAAGTGAGCTCTTAGTTTTTACAGCGTAGGTCAGCTTAGCTCTTTCCTGGGTTGTGTTTATGTGTTTCATTTTATCAGACAGGCTGTCAGGAGATAAAAGCAGAAACTGTGAACTCTCCTGGCTGGGTTCCTTAAACAGATGACTGAGACTGAACCAAGAAACAATCTGTTCAAAACACATTGGTTCCTCTGCAGCAGTGATTTGGTATCACAAATGCCACATGTAATGGACAGTAACAGATCCACAGCTTTGCTGAAAACATTTGTGGCTTAAGTCCTGTTAGCCTACGGACCCTCCCTGATTGACTGTGTGGAAATCATTAGAGATGCTTTTTTCTGTCGGATAAAGATCATGTATGCATCTCAGAGAGAACATCCTTTTTTTCAACATCTGGCTAGAGTGTGTCACATTTTCCCTCCATCTAAAATGCTTCTTTGAGGAATTTTTATCTTTACTGATTGATATTTAACAACTATCTGATTTACAGATGACACATGAAGTGGTTAAGTGTAAATGTGGTGAAATGAACATCTTCTGGTCATGCTTCACTCACTGGCTGCAGCATTGAGACTCAGTTTTAGATAAAAACTGACACTATAACTGTACGACTAGGATTACTGTTGTTGACCATTGAGTGTTACTGTGTGATACTCAATAGGCTATTATGTTTTCCTCAATATACAATGAATTTCTGCAGCCTCTCTGACTGTGAGTCCCAGCAGCTCTCAGATGTTTGAAGAACAGTTTGTCTCTCTGAGCTGTGAGGAGGACGACAGCTCTGCTGGATGGACGCTGAGGAGGAACACAACCAAACAAACCAGAGCTGAGTGTGGAGCTGACTGGGGGAAGACAGTTTGTTCTTCTTGTAACATCAGTGGCATCATCACAATGGACAGTGGAGTTTACTGGTGTGAGTCCAGAGAAGGATCAACCAGTAACAGCATCAACATCACTGTCACTGGTAAGATCAGACTGTGGAGTTAGTATTGATGAAGCTGAGTGTAAATGATGAAATGATGTAGTTTGTCTCTGTGTTGAGGTGGATCAGTGATCCTGCAAAGTCCTGTCCTCCCTGTGATGGAGGGAGATGATGTCACTCTGCACTGTAAAACAAAGACCTCCAACCTCCCAGCTGATTTCTATAAAGATGGCTCCCTCATCAGGACTGAGCCTGCAGGTCACATGACCATCCACCATGTTTCCAAGTCTGATGAAGGCCTCTACAAGTGTAACATCAGCAGTCATGGAGAGTCTCCATCCAGCTGGATCACTGTCACAGGTGAGAAGTCAAAGAAAAATCTTCAGACCTCGTTGTGTTTCATTTATTGATGTTTGCAGGTTTTTGCACTGAAAGGGACAACAGTGATCATTCATAGTGAGAGAAAACATTTCTAACTCTACTAACACTAAATAATATTTAATTTAATATGTGATAATTTTACCCAAACAAAGCTTAATAATAAATAATAATAAACTGCACCAATCTCAGTAATTACTTTCTGAACAGTGAAATTAGTGAATGTGTTATCTGTTTTTCAAATTAATGCTTTTAATAATTATTTTTGTTTCATTTTTAGAGAAACCCACCACCACCTCTCAGTCTACACCACTCTTTACTCCCACCTCCACCTCCACCTCTCCTTATCTCACTGTGTTATTGTCTGTTCCACTTGTCTGTGGTCTGGTTCCACTGGTTCTACTGGTTCTACTGGTGAGATGTTGTGTTCAGAGGAAACTTAAAGGTCAGACACAGACTTCTTGATTTCACAGTAAACATTTAACTTTTATGTTACCTTTTAAGATTTATTTTTTACTTAGAATTTTTTAGAACATTTGGAAATTGTGTTTTACACCCATTTACTACAGTTCATGATGACATTTTAATATTGTATATTTATTATTGTAAATTATATTTCTGATCATTTTGGTTCCTTCCAGCTGCTGAATTAGACATTGGAGAAGATGTTAAGATGTTAACTTGTATCTTTGTGAGGACTCTTTGGGTTTAGAAAGTGAGGACATTTAGGATTATGGGGACACTGGGAACACTGGGAAAGTGGGAAAGTTAATATTAAGTTTTCATGATACACTTGAACAAAATAGCAAGAGAACAGTTTGTTCTGTTTTGGTCGATGACAATGTGTGATGTGGTCATGTGTGAAACTGTTGTGGTGAATCATTAACAGATGCCAACAGCTCTGTGGTCGTCCAGTTTTCTGTTTCTGATGAAGACAGTTTGTGCTGCACATGTTCTACATAGTTTATAAATGTACATATTTGCATATATCGGAACACAAAACTATATTAGTCTAATATAGTTTACTAAAACATTATTACTGACATGTTTATATAATATGATTAATACTTACATTAAGTGAACTTACTTCAGTGTTATACACTGTTTTACCTTCAACATTATCTCACTTTTTGTTGATAAATACTTTTATGGGACACCAATCTTTTTTATTTGCATTATATGTATAATTACAATTATAAATACATTTAGTTACAGATGTTCATCTTGTGGTGATGAACTTGTTTTAATAAAAGCTAGCAACTCTGTGGTCATTTAGTTTTCCAATTCTAATAAATCGCCCAAATAAATAAACTCACCACTTGTGTTGGTCTCTTTCACAGCAGCAGTGGTGTTAAGAAGAAAAAAACTGTCAAACCCAAATATTACTTCTAATATTTCTTTTTTCAACTATAAACTGATGTTTGCTGCTATAATTTATCATATTTCCATCCTGTTCTGTTCAGTCAAGACTTAAGTCAAAAAGAAAACTATTAAAGCCATTTGCAGTACTTATATTTGGCTGCATGGTTCTGTTCTGGGAGCAGCAGCAAAGACCCCAGGTACAGAACAGAGCAGGTAACTGACAACAAGATGACATTGTTTAAGTCAGACACAGCATGTAAGGAGGATCTGGGGTGGAGGTGTGTTGCAAGTGGCTTGCAGAGGAAGCCTCTGCAAGAGGAAGGGTAGGCAGACTAAAGCAACTTAAAATAAGGCGCCCTGTATGAGACTGTCAACTAGATGCATAGAAGGACTCAGCTGAGCCATCAGCTGATGTAGCTGGGTTTGTGAGCTGAACTTAACTTTGTGGTTTGCCTGAACTAACGCTATGCTCAATTTTTAATACTATAGAAAAATGGTATCATTATTGATTTGAAGTAGAGGCATAAATAATATGAATAGTATTTGAATAATGACCACTGCACTAGTAGATATTGTATTCTAACAGTACTTGTATCATTTGTAGTATTGTCAGTAATGTATTTTCTATGTTTTTATCTTCCAGTGTGTTATTCAGTTGCAGTTTTCTCAGCAGTGAAAACAACAGAAGGACGAAGATGAGAGGTACAGCTGCTCTTCTTTGTGGATCCACAACAGAAACCTGTTCAAAGTTTTTTATGGTTGTCACAGTCAAAACATGACCAACATTTGTAGCATCTTGAGCCACTGATATACTTGCTTTTTACCGACGTATATGTGTCGACAACAAAGGAGATTAATCTTGATGTTGAGATCGGGGCAGAAAAAGTAGCATCAGCATAGAGACATCATATAGATGAGTGCTTAAACGAAAGGTTTGGCTTAATACTTTACTGAAATAGCTAACTTGAGTCGTTGTCTTCCAAAGTTACAGTCTGTTTAGAACAAATTCTGTTTTTTTTTATTTCCTGGAATGTAGTTCCTTGCTGAGCTGCGGTGGAGGGATACATTCTAGTAGTAGTGGGTAGATTTGTTGTTGGAACCAGATTTTTACTCAGATGTTACAGAGTGAACCACATACTGTGTATTTATGTCCACTGACCTCCTCGTCAACTGTTGTCAGCTCAACTGGTGACATTTCTCACAGCTGTTCTGCTACTGAGCAGCAAACGTATATATGTACATTATGACAACTATTAGCAACAACTCGCTGCTTACAGGATCTATCAAATGAAATCTCTGGAACAAATTTTCCCCATCGCTTGTTTCTTTCACAACACCAGTTAAACACAGACGTGAACCATATTAGTTGCCAAAAAAACAGACTGCAGAAATACTCCAGCTGTCAAATCTGAAAAAAAAAAAAAAAAAAATCATTCTCTGAGGACGTCTTGAGTAGTAAAAGCCAGAAAATGTCAACAGTCTTACTTGCCCTACCTGAGTTTATCCCTCTGCCATAGATCAGTGAGGAAATTCACTCTGCAGAAACAAAAAGAGGGAATTTCATACTAAACTAACTGTATCTTTGGAAGATATCGATTCGATTTAGCTAACTGAAACTGCTGAAGCCTGAAATATTAACTTCAGCTGAACTTCAGCTGTGGACGTTGCCCCCCATTTCTTACAGTTTAGTTACATTCAGAGAGAATATCTTCAGGGTCAGTGTGGAGAGTAAGAATTGTTGAAGTGAGTGCTCTCAGCGACAGGATCCCTCACTGGCTTCCCACCGCCATGAACACAGTCAATGTCGTTTGTTGGAACACATGACCACGCTGGAGAGATTGTTAACAGGAATCACTAAATTCCTCCCTGTTCACCACATCATGCATTAATTAGTGAGGATGATTAGTGAGTCTGAAATCTTCTTCATAATACTGAATAAACTATAGCTAGTAGTGAATGAGTGGAGGAGGAAGTGATTTCAGACACAGAACTGGTCTCTGCAGTTATAGACGGGAACTTTACCCCTGAAACACCAGTTTGCCATCTTCACGTGCCTTTTTACCCTGAATTCAGTCTGTCAGGTTGTGCTTTCTCCCAAAAATGGTTATTTCAAACTATCCAGGTAGAGATGGTTCATTTTAGTTTGAAAGTTGGAAATGACAGAGTATTTAAGCTCCAGCAGAGTCTAATTTAGTTTAACCCCTACAGAATCTGGTTTAGCTGAACAGTCTCCCAACAAGCTCCATGAATCCATCTTAAACTGTCCTTTAATGACGTTTGTAATTTAATTGTTTTTAAAACTGTGCAGATAAAACCACAGCAACAACTTCCTCTTGTTGATTCCAGTAAAGTGTATTCTGAAGCTGGTGAGGTTTCTCACTACAGTGTGGTCTGATTTGAACTTTTGTCTGTTTTGTACCTTGTGGTCGAAGTGCAAACATGTTTTAATAGCAGCGAGCAGCTCTGTGGTCGTCCAGTTTCCTGCTCCAGAGAAATACTTTCCAGTTACACACAGTCATTTGTCTTTCAAAGAAGTGCTGTTACGAAGCTGCCATTTGTAATGTCTCTAATAAGTCTTATTATAATGCTACATGAAAAATAATGACTTTATTTACCATTACATTAGTATTAATATTTAGATTTATATTACAACAGTATTACTTATGTGGTGTAATTTCATTAAGAGTCATGGTGTGCTGACAGAAAAGATATTAAACAGGGCAGGGTGATTCTTATAAACATTATAAGCAATAAGTATGAATATGTTGAATTATCATTATGTTGCATATATAATCTCACAGATCACATATAATAAATATAAGGGCACAGAAGTGTGTCAAAAGAATTTTAATTCATAGACTGGAGAAATTTGAGTGTGTTTGTATTACATGACACTTTGCTTGGGTTTGCATTAAAGTCTTCACCTTTTTTAAAAAAAATACTCTCTGGAGGAGATCAAGAAATAAGATGACCAGAGTAACTTATAAAAAAAATAAGGCCAGGAGACAATTTGGCAATAATGGAGTAAAATGATTCCCAACAGTTATATAAAAAAGGACGTGACTAGATAGAACTGAATATACTGATGCAGTTCAGTCTTGGAGAGTTTTGACCAACAACGAGTGACGAGGATAAATTATAATGGTGTAATTGGCTAAAGATAAAGAGGATGGACAATAGGTGTGACCTATGCAGACCCAAGGGTATAAAAGACTACGCCCTGAGGCCAGAACCCTCAGAGCGACCCGCTGCATCGTGTATGCGCTACATTAAAGAACACTCTGCTGCTTGGAGCTCTGACCTCTGATTTTTTTACATCAAAGAGTAGTTTTTGACCTTGTGTTTCTCCAACTGCAACCCATCAATCTGACACGATATATGTTTGGCGAGTCTTATCCAGGAGGACATCAGATCCTTTGCAAGGCGGCGGTCTCACCTCTCTCTGACCCACGAGCCCTAAAAAGCAGAGCCTTCTGAATATCTGCCGATTAATAGTGATGTAGTGGAAAGAAGTGAATGTGATGAAATTATATTTAATGTAGCTGTTTGGATGTTGGCAACTGTGGTTTTTGCGGGAGGGTTAATTATGTTGGCAGTAAACCAGGGATAGCTAGAAAGATCAGAGCAGTACGTCCCTGAAAACAAAATAAGACTAAGGTGCGGTTGAATTGGAATCACACGGTATCTCTATCCTGGACCGTTCATTAAGTTGAATCTGGTAGATTGTAATACTGTGAGATTTAAGTGATTCAGCAGGTCAAGTGATGAGGTTTTCTTAAACAAGGTCTCTCTATGTAATGAAAGTGTCAGAATAGATCATTGTCAGTACTTTGCTACATCTAATCGAAACAGACACAAGTGTACGTCTATTTGTCATGTTCTAAGGTTAAAAGTTCACGGATACCGCTTCCAGAGGTGGGAGGTCTGCACGGGTGAACCAGTCTATCTCGAGAGTAAGTATGCCAGCGTTTTAAGGGTAAAACCAGCTGATGAAACTACGCCAATAGGCGTTTTTAAAAGGTTGGTGATTTTGATAAAGCTAGCGAGAAGTGGTGTACATATATGTATACACAAGTATAATCAAGAGGCCCCTTTTAGTGTTAAGTTGCATGAACCTGAGCCAATGGCCAGGAGTTTTTAGATAAGGAGTTGGAGGACTCAGAAGGCAGAGTGCCAAAGATAAGAGCAAGGGTGATACATGCCTACACACACACACATGTGCAGAGAGAGCATAGACTGTACAAAGCACACTAAAACAGTAATTAGGACAGAAGAAAAGATAGCAGGATAAGAACAGACACATAAGAGAGGAACATACACATAAACAAGTAACGAAATACATACTGATTCACTTTGAAGAAAAGTGAATGGATGAGCAGATAGTGGAAAGCGATAGTGATGATGAGGTCTTGACCCCCAGTCATTTTATAAACAAGAGGAATATAGAAACTAAAGGCATAAAAACACATTTTTCGGCTGGAACGCACATATTTTGATGAAGATGGCGCAGAACATTGGCAAACAGAACAAGAAATTAACCAGAAGCTGTGGCAGTTAACAAAAATCATAAACTTGAATCAGACAAGAGAAGAATTCCCAGTAGTACCCTGGGAAGACGTGATACGTAGTCTCTGGGTGCCATACACCCTAGCCGTAATACTAGAAAACCTGTGTTTGACCCCTAAAAGTGCAGTAATTCTTCCTTTGCGCCCTTTTTTTTTTTAGGAATCCCTGAAGATCTAACAATAGCGGGGAGAAATAGAGGGGCAGTAGATCCACAACTGCAGATTTGGATTGTTCCCAGGAACGTAGAGTGGGAAACAGGTACATCACTAAAACCCGAGCCGAAGACGGGAGTCTTAAATCCTTTAATTCTTGATATATTCTTCAGGTGATAGTAGGCTGACGTTGTAATTGCCTTAATGTGGTTGTTGAAGTTCAGGTCTGAGTCCATGACGACACCAAGATTTCTGGCTTAGTTTGTGGTTTTATCATTATCAATTGAAGCTGAGTGCTGCCTTGAGGTTGAAAGTTTATTTAATAAAGGCTAATACATGGAACTCAAGTTCAGTGTTTTCTTATTTATAGATTTGGTTCTCATGTTCTCATGTAGCACTGAAATATGGTTATTCTATGATATACAGGATGCTTTTTATCCAACAAAGTGATTCATAGTGACTCTCCATTAGTAGGAGTGTAAGCGATATGGGTGTGTGAGAGGGAATAGTTTAACCTTATGTTTACAACTTCTCTTCTATAGGCTACAACAAAACTTCACTCAATTTTACAGCAAAGAGAGCACATAAAACATCACAAATTGCATCGGAATTTTTGAGAAAAGCCGCTGCAGAATCAAACACTTTTGGCTGCAAAAATAATTACAAAAACCTAAAAACACGCCGCCTGTTGTTCCCCTCCTGGCCGTTAAGAGGGCGAGTTTATCTCAGTAACTGAAAACTTATAAAGATAACCGGAAGTCTCGTTGGTTCGTCGTTTTCTCGGACTGACGGCGGGTTGATTGTGTTGTTGTTGTGCGAACAGATGAGCTTATTTCTCAACTATTAAGCGGCAGGTAAAAACACACCTAACACATTAAAGTGTCTGTTTTCTGTTAGCTCCGGACATCTAACTGTTAGCGGTAGCTTTAGCATTAGCTTGAGCTTTAATTTACTGTTAACTTGAATGTTTGTTTCTTGACTTTTTGTTCGAGCTGAGTTTGAAAGAATTCAAAGTTAGACGGTAGTTTTAAAGGAGCTAATGCTAACGGAGCTGAAGCTAAGAGGCTAACTGGTTACTTTGATGTTTTCAGTCTTCTGGTTTTTAGTCTGCAAAGTTACATGAACACACACTCATTCAGCTAAATATATACACCAGTGTTTTTGAATGAAGAACACATACATCAGTCAGTATGAGGTCTTCTTCCTCCTCCTCCTCCTCCCACTGCTGCTGATATGATTCACTGCAGCTGGTAGAGAGGAGGGGCTGGTTTGTCTCAGCCAGCAGTTGAGTTTACAAGAATTTGCAGATATTAAGAAACGTGGCAAACTCAGATAAACAGTTAGGCTACATACAACCACAGCGCCCTTAACCAGGGCGTCTTCACTGTGGGGAAGCCTTCAGCCGTTTAAAGTCAGTTGCACTCCTACTACAGTAATTACAGCAGCCTAGTCAAAGCTGATGAAGTCCCTGAAGGCTACCGTAATTACTGCAGTAGCAGGACAACTAAACTGCCCAATTTTGTTAACTCGCTCGCTGTAACTGCAGTAACTGGGTGGAGATGAGCCTTCTGAATTAGCACCCAATGATGTCCAAACATTCATTTATAATTTCCACCGCAGCCTCCAGATGAACGTTTAATATCCAGGAATTCACATTATAGACACTACCACTGACTATCCCTGTAACAAACACAGTCCAGCCATACACAAGGTTCTGACCCAGTCCTGTTTCTTGTTTGTTTGTTTAAGGGGACAGAAAACTCTGGTTCACACTCCAACAACATAGTGGGTGGCAGTAATGCAACTCAACACTGGTTGCCACCCGACAGGAGGAGAACAGTCCATCAGTCAGAGAGGAGACCTGCTGGATTTCATAGACCAGGACCACTACAAGAGCGGAATGGAGAACCAGAACCCAGAGCACCACACCATCAGCCCTGTTAAAAGGGAAGAACCAGGCTCATCCTCTGCTACCACCGATAAACAGGTCAGTGTTCATGACTTCATGATAAAACCGGCTTCATAACAAGACTAAAGACACGAGGACGAGTCTCGTGGATCCGTGTATCATCTGTTCATTCTGTTGTTGGAGAGAAAGGCTGAAAAAAGGAAATTAAAACACTTCCAGGCTTTGTGTTCACTGAGTTTTTCGCCTACATAGTAAAGATAGTAGTAAAAACTACAAAAAGGTCTTAGTGTTTTCTGGTTCCTCCTTGTTGTGAGTAATATGAACAAAGTCAGGAAAGGTGACGCCGTTTTCTCCTCTACGGCTACTATTATATGTAGCTGTTATACTAAAAGGAAAAAGTTGGGCACTGGCATAGAAACTGTTGTTTTATTCCAAAAGTTATGAATAAAGCAAGAGAAGTGCATATAATAAAGAAGGCGGGACTGGATGTTAAAGAGTAACTACCCGTACGGGACGCTCTAAGAAGTAAAGCAAAGGGATTATTAATTGGTCAACACTACACCTGGCATTCTATTGGTTGGGGGATTTTGCACAAAAAGTTCAAGAGCAGAGCTGAAATCTGAGAGCAGACGTTTCACAGCCTGAGTGTGAGGAGAAGGGCTGAAGCTGGAGCAGGAAATCTGTGCATTCAACAGTATGTCTGATGCAAGAATGATGCAAATTCATTCACCAAGTTGTTTGTACCGTTGATTTGACTCACTGCTTCTCCGGTAACAGTCATCTCATCTGTTTATCAGGTCTCTCATACCAGTGACACAATAGATAACTCTGCATCATGCATTCAAACCATTCACTAGCCACAGCCTTGTGCACCCGTTTCCTTTTCCCTCATGTGTCTTGTTTGTAAAATGTTGTAGTGTTTAGTACCTGTAGCTGTAGTATTAGTAATAAATGTGAAAGACCTTATACCCTTGCAAAATCATAATTAAGATTAATAACAATTGTAATTCTAATTGACCTCTCTTGTGTGGCCAACAAGGAGGACTATTTTCCTATTATTATACCTACTCTAATATGAGTTATGTCACTGGACAAATAATGTCATGTTGGAGTTGTGCACAATAATAACTCATAATTCCCTCATAAAATTGTAAAGCAATTGCAGTGCAGAAATTACTACAGTTGATAATTAGGCTTGAGTCCACCTCCTCGGCTGGTGTCTCGAGGAATGTGAGTATTAATATGACTGGGGGGGGGGGGGGGGGGGGGGTGGATTAATTTAGGCTAACATATTCTTCATGACAGCCAGGTTTCAGTAAAACAAAATAAATCAATAAAATAATCTGAGATTATATTGTTTACTAAGACAGCTTTAGATGACAGAGATCTAATGTTAAAGAGTCCACATTTAATTCTCCTGTTTTGTTGTACTATTGCAGTAGTGGAGTTAATTTTTATTTGATTTTTATGAATGAATCCTCTTCTGTTTACTTTGGATTTAATTGATTTAAGTGGTCAGGGGACAGACACAGTCTCTGGTTTTGGGGGACAGACACAGTCTCTATGTGGTTTTGGGGGACAGACACAGTCTCTATGTGGTTTTGGGGACAGACACAGTCTCTATGTGGTTTTGGGGGACAGACACAGTCTCTATGTGGTTTTGGGTGGGTAACAGCTCTAATGGAAGCACAGAGAAGTGTGTAGGACTGCAGCTCTGCCTCCTGGTCTCAACTCTGGGTTGTCATGGTTTTGGTCTACTAATAAACTTGGCCATATTTCTAGATATGAGAGCAGCTCCATCCAGAGTGGGATGTATGCCGTCTCTCCTAATCAGACCAGGTCTTCCCCAGAAAGTCTGCCAATTATCTATGAAGCCCACATCGTTTGCTGGACCTCAACAGCCAGCGGATGAATGATGACATGCGGCTATACATGTCATCACTGGTCAGATTAGGCAGGAGAACAGCTACATTGTCTTTAAACTGCATGTTGGCCAGCTTTATTTCCTTTTTCAACAACTTCAGCTTTTTCTGATTTAGATTGTTCTTGAGGGACTTACTGACCAAGGGCTTATTATTTGAGTAATTTTGGGTAATTTGGAAAATGTAAGTGTCTTTCTGGGAATAATCATTTGCTCACAGAAGATAATGTAGCATGATACAGTGAAAGTTAGTTTATCTTAACACTGTGGGTGGTGTTCCAGACATCATCTAATGTTTTTTATGGTTTTAAATCACTTGTTCCACCATGTCATCTCACTTATTCTCATCTTTCTCTGTGTTTGTCTGTTGCCATAGAAACAAACAGGAAGAAAGGGAGTCAAACATCACCGCTGTCAGCACTGTGACAAAGCCTTCACCACATCAACATATTTAAAGATCCATGAGAGAGCGCACACATCAGAGAAACTTCACAGTTGTGACCAATGTGGGAAAGCTTTTAGTACAGATGGTAGTCTAAAATGCCACCAACGTATTCACACTGGAGAGAAACCGTACAGCTGTGACCAATGTGGGAAAACTTTCACTGCAAAGGGTGATCTAAAAAAACACCAACGCATTCACACTGGAGAGAGACCGTACAGCTGTGACCAGTGTGGGCTAAATTTCAGTACAAACGGTGCCCTTAAAGAACACAAACGCATTCACACTGGAGAGAAACCGTACAGCTGTGACCAATGTGGGAAAGCTTTCACTAGAGCAAGTCATCTGACAAACCACAAACGTATTCACATTGTGGAGAAACAGTATAGTTGTGGCCAATGTGGAAAAAGGTTCGCTAGAGAAGCTGATCTAAGAAGGCACCAACGTGGTCACACTGGAGAGAAACCGTACATGTGTGGCCAATGTGGGAAAGCTTTTTCATCACTGAGTAGTCTAAAACAGCACATATTAAGTCACACTGGGGAGAAACCATTTAGCTGTGACCAATGTGGAAAACCTTTCGCTGCAAATGGTGACCTTAAAAAACACCAACGCATTCACACTGGAGAGAAACCGTATAGGTGTGAGCAATGTGACAAAACTTTCGCTGCAAATGGTGACCTTAAAAAACACCAACGCAGTCACACTGGAGAGAAACCGTATAGGTGTGAGCAATGTGGGCAAATGTTTGCTCACGTAAGTACCCTAAAAACCCACCAACGCATTCACACTGGAGAGAAACCGTATAGGTGTGAGCAATGTGGGCAAATGTTTGCTCAAGTGAGTACCCTAAAAACCCACCAACACATTCACACTGGAGAGAAACCGTATAGGTGTGAGCAATGTGGCAAAACTTTTACTTTGGCGCGCTACCTAAGAAGCCACCAACGCAGTCACTCAGCATCGTGTTGAACATGTTTTAGAGGAGTCACCCTGCTTCCTCTATGTGTTGTTCTATCCTGAGCTTCTTAACAAACTGAGGGCTAAGAACAGTAACTTTAGAATCAGCACTGATGTCATTAGCGGCACACGTGACTGAATTTTAAGCCACGTGACTGTTTGTCAAATGGCTGTTTCTTGCAGAAATGCACCTTGGGAGTTGTAGTTAACTTCTACTCTGAGTGTTTTTTTACTTTTAATTTTTGAGTTTCATGTTGATCTGAGTTGTAGAAGTACAACTAACAACTGGTTAAGTAACTAAGTAAAATGTGTTACATAGCATTGTCTATGGTAAAAATGAATGGAACTTTTACTTCTGGAACCAGGTACGTCTGAAATAGCTCTTCGCACCTTGTAACTCTATAGTGCTAATTTAGCTCTCAGCTTTAGGTAATTTTGCTTATTTTTATGGATTCTCAATAAAACTGTGAATAAATAGTTGATTTCGGTCATACATAATAAGGAACAAAAAGTTTTGTGTGGGTATGCAACTAACAAAAACATCATCATACATGTTTATACCAGTCCATTTCACACACAAAAAAAATCCCACAATCAGTGACTGAGAAGGGAACAGGCTGAAGCTCAAGGCTTTTTTTTTTTTAACCTATCCTATACAATCCAAAAGATAACCCAGAATATTAGCAGTATGAAAAAAAAGAAAATTTACTCTAAATTGTAAAACTAATTATTTTACATCTTTATAATTTTACGTCATAATCCTTTATTATTTTACATTTTAAGGCTTTTTTGAAACTCAACAGAGAGTTACACAATTTTAATTCATCACTAAGATCATTCCATAGTTTGACTCCCAAAACTGAGACACATGTGAATTTTACATTGGTTCTCATTTTACATATGTCAAAGATACACAGTCCTCTTAGATTATAATTTCCTTCTCTTAACTTAAAAAAAATGTTGAATACAAATAGGAAGGCTTTTATTCCTAACTCGTAAAAGTAATTCCAGTGTTTTTAAATACACAATATCTAAAGATTTTGAAATGCAGGACCCTATGAATAATGGATTAGTGGATTCACGGTAGCGAGCTTTATCTATTATTCTAATAGCTCCTTTCTGGAGTTTAATTATAGAGTCTATATTTGTTTTATATACATTTCCCCAGACCTCAACACAATATGACATATATACATATATATAAGTGAACATTACAATATATTCAAACATTTCTTATTCAACAGATCCCTTGTTTTGTAAAGAATAGCAACAGATTTAGATAATTTCCATTTGATATATTCTATATGTGGCTTCCAGCAGAGTTTATGATCTATAATCACTCCCAAGAATTTTGTTTCATAAACTCTATCAAGTTCAACTCCAATTAAATTCAGTTTTATTTCACAGTTAACTCTGATTCCACTGAACACCATAAATTTAGTTTTATTTTCATTGAGTGATAACTTATTAATGTCAAACCATTTTTTTTTTAACATTATCAATTCCCTTTCAACTGTTTTCAATAAGTCTTTCATGTCCTCCCCTGAACAAACTAAACTTGTATCATCAGCAAACATAACAAATTCCAACTTATTAGAAATTGTACAAATATCAATCAAATAAAGTATAAATAACTTCCCAATGCCGAACCTTGTGGAACACCACAGGCCACTCTTCTAAACTGTGATTCAGTATTATTAACTTTTACATATTGAAACCTATTAGTTAACTTAACCAGTGTTGTGTGACACCTCTTATACCATAGTGTTTCAATTTCTGCAGAAGTAAGTAATGATCTATTGTGTCAAACGCTTTATGTAAATCAATAAATACACCTATAGTGTGTTGTTTCTTATCTACTGCTGTTGCTATATTTTCCACAAAATCATCACTGCTAAAGATGTTGATCGCTTGCTCCTAAACCCTAAACTCAGTAACTTATATTTCTCAATAAAGTCATCAAGTCTATTTACAAATAGTTTTTTGTGTATTTTAGTCTGTAGTTTGATACAATATGTTTGTCACCATTTTTATAAATTGGAGCCACTTTCATTTTATAGGGAAAAATACCTGTTTGAAGAGATTGATTACATATATAAGTAAATGGCTCGAGGACACAGTCAGTTACTTCTTTTATGAGTCACATATTAATATTGTTATTATCAGTGGATTTTTTTTTTATTCTTAAACTTTCTGAACACATCACTCTCACAAACTCCACCAAGGAACATTGTATTGTTGTTGTCAAACGCAAAATCAAGATTATTGTCTTCATCTGTAGGAAGGTTAATTTCCTTTTGCCAAGTTTGTTCCTACATTAACAAAAAAAAATCATTCAACTCGTTAACAATTTCCTCTATATTTTCAATAACTGAATTGTCTTTTTCACTACAATTGTTAATCATGTCATTAAGCACTTTCCAGGTAGCCTTAATATTATTTTTATGTTTTTGCAACAATTGATCAGAACAGTCTTTTTGTTGCAATCTCATAATAGATGTCAGTCTGTTTTTATACTTTTTGTACTTGTCCTCCTTTTCCTTTGTTCGATGCTTGATAATATAGAGCCTATTTTTCTTTTTACAAGCTTTTTCCAAACCCTTTGTTAACCATGGTACACTCTTTCAGTGGACAATGTCGATCATAAAGTTTCAAGAATGTATTTAAAAATGTATTTTATGATTGATTAGTATCTTCTACATGAACTTCCTGCCAATCATGATTTAAAAGTTCTGCTTTAAGAGCCACAATTGCCTCTGGTGATGTTCTTCTTCAGTATGGCTATTAAATTCAATATATTGTTATTAAGTGTCATTGAGTTATAGTAATGAGGGGACAGTAATGATTACAGGCAACAAGTTGGTTTGGTGTGAATGTTACATTTGCCATTACCAACCAATTCTTGTTATTACTGTCAATTAACTGTATTATCGGTCACCATATTATGTTAGTCTTGTAATAATGTACTATTGTTATTATTAGTTTAGTGCTGGGACTGCTGTGTTGTGTGTAACATGAGCGCCCTCTGCTGGCCCCAAATTACCAGTCTGCTGTTTCTTGTTATGTGCCTCAAATATTCCTGTGTTTATTTTAGAGTTTTCTGGGTTTTGTTACCATGAAACTGACTGTGTGAGACCTGATATCATTTTATTATCAGAATAAACAGCTGGTTACAGCCAAAAGTGACGGTTTGTGCCTCATTCTCACCAGACTTTGCAGTAGATTGTTGTGAGATATTTACTCACCAATGAAATTATTCCTTGTTTCTTGGTTCTGACATTTATTTCTTTAGAACATCCAAACATCCAACAAACTCTCTCTACTGCAGAGAGCAGCCAGAACTGAATTATTGTGGAATTATTATTGTGCATGATTCAAGTATGAAATTATTAAAAAGGCCATAACAAGGAACTGGATGAAAAATGACCCTCCAAGCCCAGAACAGTGGCTGAGTATTGTTGATGTACTCAATGGAAAGACTGACTTATTTCCTAAGAATGAACCAACAGTGGCACAAATGGACTGTATATATGAAAAAAGAAATACTAAACAGACCTAAAGGAGTGAAAAAAGCTGCAACAAGAGCGGTGTGCCCCACTTCCACTTACTGTTTTTACAGTTTTACTTTATTCTTCTTCTCTACTTCCTCTGTTTACCTCCCTTGCTGACCATGTGTATGTAAGGGGGAGTAGGAGGGGGGGGGGGGGGGGGGGGGGGGCAAAATAAAAATAAAAAGTTTTTAAAAAAAAAGAAAAGAAATTATTCATCCATCAACATAACTCATTAGAGTTATTATAATAATATGGAAATGGGCCCTCTTGGTTATGAAAAGTTTTAAGGGCCAAACCTAAATATATAAATGCATAAATAATTATATAATTAAATGCTTAAATATATCATAAAATATTTGAATAAAGAATTATATAATTTAATGCTTAACTGTCACAATTGTATTTATTTATTGATATATATATATTTATACATTTGCATATTTATTTATTCTTTTGTATATTAATTTTATTGATCTATTAATAATTGTATTTATTTCTTTTATCCAGGTATGATATGTAATTATTCTACATTAAAATGTCTAAAAACAACTAGACCTGTGTTATATATATTGTTGAGTTGTGTATTTTCAAACCCAGAGAAATCTGTAATTTAATCAAAGTAACGGACCGTTTCATTTGGTCGCCTGTCGATGGCGTCATACCTCCTCTACCAAAGAGTAAACACGCACCAGATGCACACGGCGGCGCTGTGTTTGTCCGCTACAATGGCGTCTACCAAAGAGTAACTTACACACATACAAGATAATACATCGGCGTTGTGGTTGTTCCACACAAACTGTTATAAATGGACTTTTATTCCGTTTTAAGCCACATTTTCATGATAAATTTAGGTGGTTTTTAACTATATCTTTTAGCCGGAAGAAGGATTTTAGTCGTTGGACGTCTGGATCTTAAGTTATCAGAGAAATAAACTGGACAAACGTTAGCAGCAGCTCAGCTAACAGCCCCTCCAGGAAGTCCGGTGGTCACCAAACATCGTCGGAGAAATACTGATTTTTTAGGTGAAACAGCTTTAATTAGTATTTTTACCTGTAATCTCCGGGTCCGTTTGTTCTGGAGAGGAGGAGACCTCTGCAGGTAAAAACATCCTGAATGATGAACACTGGAGTAATCCTATCCCGGTGAAACTGGGTTATTTAACAACGAAGACAACAACTCCCATGATCCCTTGCTACTTCACACCGTCATCACACTCCATCTGTTGTCGTTGTTCTGATTGAGATGTCTAGCAGCTGAAATTACATGTTGTGCGTTTAAAGCGTCTGATTGGTGAACGAAGAGTATTTCAGACCCAGCAGGATCTCGGATCGTTAATACAGCTTCAGAACACATCTGTTCAGCTACAGCCAACATATCCGCCACTGTAGATTAAGATCTGCACCAGTTGCTGCCATCTTCAATTAGCCGACAGCAGTGGATCCAAGTTCAACCACCAATCACAGCACATAAACACAAGTATATATAAATAAATAAATAAATAAATAAAATTATACATAGATAATTGAATGTGTGAATAAATGAGTACACAAATTTAACCTTTATATTTAATGTCTCATTTAATTTGTTATTCATTGATGGTGACGATTAAACATTAAATTACATATTTATTCATTTATTTAAGTATTTTATTACATAATTATATATTTATTAAGCATTAAGTTACAATTATTTTTTTATTTGTTTAAGCATTTAATTATATAATTATTTATGTATTTATATATTTAGTTTTGGCTCTTAAAACCCTCCCTACATGTTGGCCACACAATTAGAATTATTACTGTTATTAATCGTGATTTTGTGAGTGTATAAGTGTGTTAAGGTTTAAGTGACTGAGATAAAAGGACAAGAAAACACACGTTCAGATTTAGTTACATATTTATTACTGAACAGTCAAACAGGAGAAGCTGGTAAACAAGGCTTCAGCTTGTGAATGACTGAAATGAATGATGCAGAGTCATTGATTGATTGTGTATTTGGTGATGAGAGACGTGATTGATCCGCAGCAGAGACGGTAAGCAGGTTTAGACTCAGATCCATAAACCTCTACTGCACCACATTCATTTCACAGCTGTAGTTACTGTTCAGAGCTACATTTTATGAGTAAAACAGACGATGTATTTTATATTTTTATAATTGTAATAAATCTAGATGACTGTAGAGATGTTTTCAGAATGATAGACCAGAATAAAAAATCCACATTAAATCTGCTTTGATTCAATGTTGTATCACAATAAAACATAAAACAATATTCATATAGCCTTTAAACAATAAACAGTAACATAGCAAAACAAAAATCATAGCATAATCAATTAACTAAAACTAAGTTTTACAGCCAGTGAACATTTGTGAGTCAACTGAATCCCTCAAACACTCTAAGCAGACAACTTTCCTGCATTTGGAAGTTTTTTTGCAGCTCATTTTCATCTGATTTTTTTTTTTTTTTTAGAATTTAATTATGAATTGACACATTTGGCACTTGATCACACACTCCAACTGATGCCGTTGCCTAGCAACCGAGCAAAAACGTTTAAACACGAACCGCGTGGAAATAAATGCATTTCATATATCAAGTGGTGGTTTTAGGTATAAATGGCCGTGTTTTTAATAATTAATTAACAGTAGGATGTGCTTCACAACATAATTTTAGGAAATTAGCATTAATTAACGTACAATTGGAAAAACTGCCACAGGTAAATTTTACTCCATTGCTTTTTAATTTGCAATTTGTTATAATTTTGGCTGTTAATGCATTCGGCTTACATTTAGGGTGGATTTTTTTTTTTTTTTAATTTTGGAAGTTCAACCTCAGCTCTGTAGTAAACTTTGTCGCCACATTAAGGACACTGAGATCCTTATGGAAACAAATATCCCCATTAAAACCGTTATTCTGAATCCCACCACCGTTACAACATAAAGTCATGCATTCTATTATATAAGGCTTTCAACCGCTGTCGCCAAATGCTTGTTGGGTCTCTAAATTAAAGAGTTCGGTCTTGACCTGCTGTATGTGAAAACTGCCATGAGATGACTTTTGTTCTGTAATTGATTGATTGATTGATTGATTGATTGATTGATTGAACCCTGAATTCAAAATTGTAGTTTTGACTATTTTCCTGGTTTCCACTGGGGACATTGCTGCTGTATTATGGAGCACATGAACCAAAAGTATGCAATTTAAATTGTGTGCGTGTGTACAATAGACTGTAAAAAAAATAACCATGATGTCACTCATTGGTTTGTGGACTCCCATTTTGAAGCCTGGAGTTTGCATTTTGACCGTCGCCATCTTGGATTTTGGGGGCGGGAAGTGATCATATTTGGATAAGAAGGTAGTACAACCAAACGCTGAACAAGACTTTTTTAGGCAACCAAAATGTTACAATTAACTTTCATGAGCTAACAACACACTGAAATAGCGACGGCTATACTCGTTGTTGTCATGGTAGCAACTTACCTGTGACAGCACCCACCATGCCTTGATTATTCACAGCTTTAAGCCTTTTAGAAAATTTAAATGGGTGACTTATATAAAATAATTCACTGCCTGTACAGTTGTCAAGAACGGGGAAATTAGCTAAAGAGACCAAAACCGTTGTTTGTACCAGGCTGTAAACATGTTTATTTCTGCTGTAAAGTTCTGCATTTTAACATGGGGGTCTATGGGGATTGACTCGCTTTTGGAGCCTCAAGTGGCCGTTCAAGGAACTGCGGTTTTTGCTGCTTGATGCCACCCTGCCGAAACCTCTTAACTACCCCTTGTAAACGTTCTAGATCCGCCACTGCAGGTGAGAGACCATAGACTGTATAAAAATATGGACGTAGTTACCGTGATGTCACCCGTTGGTTTCTGAAGAGCGGTTTTGAAGCTCAAAGCGAGCCGCTCCGGCCGTCACCATCTTGGCAGTGCGTGACGCTGCCCAACTCCCAGCCAATCAATCAAAAATGGGCAAAGAGGCGGGGCCGAACGGCTGAAACAAGCCACCTAGCGGCTGGCAGACCTGTCACTCAAAGCAGCCATGTCCTTCATTATGCAGAACTATACGGCTTAATAAAATTTAAACCGGTGAGTTATAAAAAAATTCACCCCCCGCACAGTTGTCATGAAAGAGGAAATTAGCTACAGAGACCAAAACCGTTGTTTGTACCAGACTGTAAACATGTTTATTTCTGCTGTAAAGTTCTGCATTTTAACATGGGGGTCTATGGGGATTGACTCGCTTTTGGAGCCTCAAGTGGTCATTCAAGGAACTGCAGTTTTTGGCTTCATTTTTCAGCCCCGGAGGTTGCTGCTTGAGAGAGACAGACAGGTTTAAAATGATGTGAATCTTGGCTCTCTCTTTCTTCAAATAATGTTTAGAGACCCAACATTTTTCTCACTACTCAAATCATCAATTTCTTCATAATACATTGAGCTCAGAGTTGACCCTCACAGCATAAAATCATGCATTCTATTATATCAGGCTTTCAATCCCGAGCCCTGGCTTCAAAATTGTAGTTTTTACTGTTTACTGCTATTCTCCTAGTTTCCACTGGAGTCTTTTCTGCTGTATTATGGAGCACTGCAAGGCAATGATCCATTAAAAAAATGCTCCAGAAAGAGGAGGATCAGTTAAAGTGGGCATGAGACTTTCAAGTACTGTCTTCTTGGAAGAGACTTCATTCTTCAAACTGACCGTTGGGGTCTGCAGTGGCGCAATAAAATGAAAGACTAGACATCTCTACTCACAACACTCTACTGTAAAATGCAATGAATGAGGCACAAACTGTCACGTTTGGCTCTAACCAGCCATTTATTCTGGTAACTAAATGATATCAGGTCTCTCACAGTCAGTTTCGTGGTAATAAAGTCTACAAAACACTGAAACAATGAAAGAAATAGTGGAAGATTTACTTTGAAGCTAATATCAAGCAAGCACAACACAAATTAAAATTAATCATCAGGAAAAGCATTTGCTGTGGTCATCAGGAGTACATGAAATACACTTTTACCAACGAAAACTAACTTCTTATAGTGTTTTCAACTGAGTTTATACACATCAACCTTCCACAGGGACAGGAAACCACAGACTGGTAATGGAGTTTGGGGCCAGCAGGGGGCACTCATGTTACACATAACACACCAGTCCCAACGGTAAACTAATAATAATACATTATTACAAGACTAACAAAATAAAATAGTAAATAACATAATATTAAAATGGAAAGGACCAATAATACATTTAATTTACAGTAATAACAGTAAGAATTGCCCAGTAATGGCAAGTGGAATCATTACCTCTGTCACATTCACACCAAACCAACTTGTTGCCTGCAATCGATCTGCTTTGGCTGCTTTGTTCATGATCAAACTGCCCCCTCATCAGTATCTATTCAGGACTATACCTCAGTGACATTTATTAACATTATATTGAATTTAATAGCAATATTGGACAAGAAAATGTTAGCAGAAAGGCTTTAAACTCAAGGCCTACTTTAGCGGGTTAGCTAGCAGCACCGTTTAATGTTGAATAAAGAAATCTCACAAACATGTATCTGCTGTTTTTACTGACATTATGACTCTTGACTCTTCATAAAAATCTCCCCAAGTCCTCCCCTGTTTTGTTGGACACATTTCAGAAATGTGTATATTTGTGGGACAAAAACAATAATTCAGCTGCTGATAATAGCAAAGGACAAAAGCTAACATTAATGTGGGTTATATTTAAATCCACTGATTTCTAAAATAATTCAAAATGTGGAACTCTGTAGATCTAAAGAGTCATTTACATATTCATTCAACACAATTCATTCAAACTCAACATGAAACTCAAAAATGAAAAGTAAAAAATCTTTCAGGCTAGAAGTTAACTACAACTTCCAAAGTGCATTTCTGCAAGAAACAGTTAGTCATTGAGTTTTACATTCAGCCACATGCGCTGCTGATAGCGTACACGCTGATTCTGAAGTTACTGTTCGTAGCCCTCAGTTTGTAGAGGAGCTCAAGACAGAACAACGCAGTTATTAAACCTGCAGTACAGAACTTCTGTCTCCCCCTTCTGGCAGTGAGAGTAATTACAAAAACACTGTCGATCCGCGCTTACATTTTAGGTTCCGCCGTAGTCTACTCCGCCTCTACTATTGCAGCTGTAAAACGGTGGACAAATTGTTTTGAGCATCACACAACCGCTGTGAAAAGAACCATTTCTGATCTCATCAGAATTTGATCCATGCAGTACAATAACATTAGGAAAATCTAGAAGAACCGCACAATGAAATTATTTTTATTCAAATTAGCAGAGAGCTAACCAGAAGTTAGCCAGCTCAGCTGGCAGAAGTCTCTGGTGTACATGCTCTTCCCATACAGCATTCGCAGTCTGCATTATTGAGCCAGTGCAAGAATGTCGCCACCAACACCAGATTTAAAAACTCTGTATACTGTCAAATACAGTCAAATACAGAGATTTATCTGTGTGAGCTTGTTTGGCAATGGCTTGAGTGTAACAGACGTTAATTTACATGTAGAAGTCCCACACTATAACTTTAAGACACGGAGAGGAGGCAGGGGGACACCGCTGACCTGCCTTCAACACGATGCTGAGTGACTGCGTTGGTGGATTTTTAGGGAATGCCTCCAAGTAAACGTTTTCCCACATTGCTCACAACTATATGGTTTCTCTCCTGTGTGGATGCGTTGGTGGATTTTTAGATGAATGTCTTGAGTGAAAGCTTTCCCACATTGATCACACCAGTACGGTTTCTCTCCTGTGTGAATGCGTTGGTGGATTTTTAGTTCACTGACCCTGATGAAAGTTTTCCCACATTGCTCACACCAGTACGGTTTTTCTCCAGTGTGAATGTGTTGGTGGCGTTTTAGAGTACTGTCATCAGTAAAAGTTTTCCCACAGTGCTCACACTTGAATGGTTTCTCTCCAGTGTGAATACGTTGATGGCGTTGAAGGGAATCTCCATAGGCAAATGTTTTCCCACATTTCTCACACCTGTACGGTTTCTCTCCAGTGTGAATGCGTTGGTGGATTTTTAGTTGACTGTCTGTAGTGAAAGTTTTCCCACATTGCTCACACCTGTACGGTTTCTCTCCAGTGTGAATGCGCTGGTGGATTTGTAGAGTACCGTTTGTAGTGAAAGTTTTCCCACAGTGCTCACATCTGTACGGTTTCACTCCAGTGTGAATGCGCTGGTGTTTTTTTAAGGCACTTCTTGTATTGAAGTCTTGCCCACACTGGTCACAGCTGTGAAGTTTCTCTCCGGTGTGAACTCTCTGATGAATCTTTAAATATGTTGATGTGGTGAAGGCTTTGTCACAGTGCTGACAGCGGTGATGTTTGACTCCCTTTCTTCCTGTTTGTTTCTATGGCAACAGACAAACACACAGAAAGAGTAAGTGAAGTGACATGGTGGAGTGAGTGATCTAAAACCATAAATAACATTAAGATCATGTCTTGGGAACATAACCCACAGTGTTCAAGTTGGACTCAAATATTTTTTCGACCTTTATTTATTCAAGGAAGTTTCACTAAGAGGCAGCTTCTCTTTTGCAGGAACACGCTGATCACATTCACACCTGGAAGCTGCCCAGTACAACCACAGTCTGACCTGTGGGCCACTGAGCAGCTCTACTGGAGCAGTCGGGGTTAAGGGCACCTCAGTGGTGGTAATGCCAATTTCTACAACTTTATATTTCATTTCTCATCTCTCAAGCTGTTTTTTCTACAAATTGGTTCTTCCCCTGCTTCAGGTCCTGGACTGACCCACCTGTGTGAGGGGCTCACCTGTTGTGTGACCGCGGCCTGAACGCCACCAGGCTGACTTTGCTGCTGCAGGAGGATCTGCTGCTGAGGCTGCTGGATGATGTGCTAGAGAACAGGAGGAAAAGTGAACATGTAAGAGTAACTGAAGGGAGTGAGAGACAAACTCGCACACATTGAATCCTGAGGAAAGATCATTTATCTGACTGTAGTCAGCAGGACGTTTTAGGGTTCAAGAATGTGGAAAACAGAAGTGTTACAGGTCTAACCATGGGATTCCACCGGGAGCGTGTCAGAAGCGGAGCGTCTTCACTGCGGGGAAGCCTTCTGCTGTTTAAAGTCAGTTGCACTCCTACTACAGTAATTACAGCAGCCTAGTCAAAGCTGATAAAGTCCCTTAAGGCTACCGTAATTACTGCAGTAGCAGGGCAACTAAACTGCCCAATTTTGTTAACTTGCTCAGCTTTAGTTGATTTGGTCATTTTCCTTAATTTTTGTGCTTCTTCTGTGGTTAATTAGGCTACGTAGTTAAATGGTTTCTTTATGCATCTGCTTTAATAGTGTTTATTGTTGATATACGACCAGGAGTCTGCACGGGGTGTTTTATTTTGAAAATTGACCGGATGCTCAATGCTGTTTCTGTGTCTGACTTCCTGCCCAGCTCGATCTGCTCTGTGCTGCTTGACGCGGCCTCCGTAAAAAAATAGACGAGACGTCTATCTTTAGCGCAGCGGAGCGGAGAGCCGCTTCTGGGACGCTTCTGAAACGCGTCGCGGCGCCCGGTGGAATCAGATACATTGACTAGAGTGGACGCATTCCGGCTCCGACGCGTCCGGTGGAATTCAGGGGTAAAGGTTGTCACGGTGTAAATGCTCATGTTGTCATGATCATATACTGGCCACATTATCCTGTGCTGTAGTAGTGGAACATATGTGGAACAACCAAACAACCTTTATTTTTGGACAAAACCAGCTTTTTATGATCTACTCTAGGTTTTTTGTTCCTCCATAGAAAACATGTCATTATATTTTGAGCTCTTTAAACCGCTGTGGTGTGAACTTAATGGGTATAGATGAGAATAAGAAAGATATTCTGGGTCGGATGTTCATTTTTATCACCTCTGTTTGACCCCAGAATAACAGAGGTAACAATCCATCGTTTCAGGTCTTCTCTTATTGTTTTTAGAGGAACTGGATCAATATTTTCAAATATCCTGAAATTCACACTTCAATCAAAAATAAGCAAAAAGCTAGATAATCCCTCTAAGACCCCGTGTTACATAGTTGAGCGAGAACACAAAGGAAGCTTTTATTGTTAACGTCAGGTGGTAAAATATACAGAAGATGAGTCTGCTGGTGGGTCCCTGTTGTTAGTTCACTTATAGAGACTTCTTCAAACTACTCTGTATTTACTACTTTACTTATTTTGATGAACATGTGAGAGACACATTCAGAGTGGATTCATCTCCAGAAGACCCACATCTCTGCAGACAAACAGCTTTATGTAGCTGAAATAATAATGAAGAGACGATGGACTGATCAGATACAGGACCAGCTGTTGGGTTTCCATCCTTCAGACCGAGATACACGCAGCGGGCACATTTTGACTCCTTGACTCAGAGCTAGGTGTCCTGGACTGACCCACCTGTGTGACGGGGCTCACCTGTTGTGTGACCGCGGCCTGAACGCCACCAGGCTGACTTTGCTGCTGCAGGAGGATCTGCTGCTGAGGCTGCTGGATGATGTACTGAGTCCCGATGGGGGCGCGGACAACCTGCAGGATCTGACCTGAGAGACAAACAGAAGCTGTAACGTCACATGACTGTTCAGCAGCATTTCTGTCATGAAGATATAAAACTGAATGTGTAGAAATGTTTTACCTTGACTGGTGATGAGCTGTTTGTATGTGGAGACCTCTGCTGGTAAAGTAAACGCTGCTGCACTCTAGTGGAGGAAAAGAGAACAAACATGTAAGAGTGACTGAACAAAAATGAATATGAAGTGAAAAACAGAGTGATATACTGTCAAGTGATTTGATTAAAACAGTCGTTATATAATAAAGTTTCAGAAAGTGGGAATAACAAAAATAACTGAAAACAATGTAAGTTGACTTGATAAACTTGTGTGTCACCGTCTGTTCATCATTCACAGCTGTTAATCAACAGAGGAAGAAATGAAGATGATGTAATCCATAATCATCTTATACTTGTTTCACCACAGGATGTTTGAATGTCTGGTCTAACTGCTGAGTTGAATCTGTAATAGCTAGTATTAAGATTACCACTGATTACAGGAGAAGTTGAGGGAATGTTTCCATTGAAACACCAACAGGTACTGTTGTATCAAATAGTTGCAGAAAAAGGTACCAGAGCAAAAAACTCTCTCTTGAAAATAAAAAGGGAGTCAGAGGTCCAAGCAGCAAAGTGTTCTTTAATGCCGGCAAAAAAGGGGAGCAAGTAGCACTTTTACAACGAACCAAATCGCTCCGAAGGTTTTTTCTTTGGGGTTCATTGTTTTTATGTCCTTGGGTCGGCTTAGGTCACACCTTATCATCCACCCTCCCTAATTTTTGACCAATTATTATGTTACTTTTATCTCCGTCACTCGTTGTTGGTCAAAACTCTTCAAAACAGGTTTTGAGCTGTTTGAGGATATGTACTGGCATATTCAATTCTACCTGATTATATCCAATTTTTATATATAAGTATTGGGAATCATTTTACACCATTATTGCCAAGTTGTCTTCTGGCCTTTTATTTTTTTATAAGTTATTCTAGTCATTTTACACCCTTATTTCTTGATCTCCTCCAGAGAGTATGTTTGAAAGGTGAAGACTTTAGCAGACCCAAGCAAAGTGACATGTAATACAAACACACTCAAATTTCTCCAGTGTATGATTATGATTCTTCTACCGTGCCTCTATACGTACAGTGTGATTAAATATGGTTCATGAGATTATAACTACACCAATACAAATTGTATCACACTAGCCCTTATTGCTTATAAACTTATAAAATCAATCTGCATCGCTTAATATTGTCTTTAAGCACACCAATGACTTTTAATGAAAATACACCACAGTAGCTCTTAAACAACAACTTTCTAACTTCCTGGAATGATGTTTTGGGGGGATTTCTACATCTGCAAGTATTAAAAAAAACAAAAACAAGCTGAAGGCAGAGCTGGTATTGATTTCCTAGTGTAGCTGACTTTGATAGTGATGATTTTAGAGATTTTCTTTGGTTGACTGCAGCCCTAGCAACGAGTTCAGCTGTGTGTTTCTCCTCTGCTACGCTGCGCGCACACACACGCTGAGAAAGAGCAGCAAAACGCATCCTTTGTTTATGTTATTTGCCAAATTTATAATTTATGTGCGTTTGTTTAATTTCGGCTCATTGTGAGAGTCTCTGCTGCGTTTTGCTGTTGTTTATCGTTGACTAACTGGTCGAGTTTTTGGCTTTCGACTTGCCTGTTGGTGAGCTCAGATATAGAAACTGGGGGGACGGAGAGATGATTTTAAATACATGAAATCCTGAACACTGACCTGTTTATCGGTGGTAGCAGAGGGTGAACCTGGTTCTTCTCTTTTAACAGGGTTGTTGGTGTGGTTCTCCGGGTTCTGGTTCTCCTCTATTTTGATCTTGTAGTGGTCCTGGTCTGTGAAATCCAGCAGGTCTCCTCTCTGACTGATGGACTGTTCTTCTTCTTCTTCTTTTTCCTGTTTTATGTCGGGTAGCAACCAGTGTTGAGGTGCATTACTGACACTTGCTGTGTTGTTGGAGTGTGAACCAGAGTTTTCTGTCCCCTTAAACAAACAAACACAAGACAAAAACATTAAAAATAAAATAAAAATAACAATATCTCAAATGTTCAAATGATCCAATATTTCAGCAAAAATCAAAGATTAGAGAAAAAGTCCAAAAACTGAAAACAGATTTGTGTATCAGAACTTTGTTTTTTCTTCTTTCCTCTCCCATTAATCATCTCACCACCCCTCAGATTTATCTGCTGACCCTTTGGAGGGGCCAGACCCCTAGGTTGGGAACCACTGGACTAAACTAGCTAACTGTATATAAAGTAGTGTAAACTAGCTCCACCTCCAGTAGCTACAACAGTAACATGCTGCTCTAACAAGCCGGTTTTATCATGAAGTCCTGAACACTGACCTGTTTATCGGTGGTAGCGGAGGGTGAACCTGGTTCTTCTCTTTTAACAGGGTTGTTGGTGTGGTTCTCCGGGTTCTGGTTCTCCTCCATTTCTGATCTTGTAGTGGTCCTGGTCTGTGAAATCCAGCAGGTCTCCTCTCTGACTGACAGTTTTCTTCTTCTTCCTGTTTTATGTCGGGTATCAACAGCGTTGAGGTAGACAAAACACAAAATTTGAAAACGTCACCTCGGGCTTTTAGACATTTTTTAAAATATTTCTGGACTTTCTATTGATAAAAAGTGTTTATTAATCATGAAAATAATCAATTCTTGATTATTATCTTGTTTTATCTTTCTGATCAACAGTCCAAATTATTTGACATGATATTCAGTTTACTAACAAAAGATTCAAATTCACATTCAAAAGATTTTAAAGTCAGCAACCTGCAACGTTTTTGCTTTAAAAAAATGAATAAAATTATTTTTTTTTTAAACTTGTGAAGAGGATTTAAATGACGGGAGGAGCAGCGAGTTCAGTGAGAAACAGTCACTGCAGCTGTAATTATTACTGGAAAATGAGCCTCATACAGAGAGAGAGACTGGACTGGGAATATTTTATGCTTTCTTTAGTCTCTGTGACAGTAAACTGAAGATCTTTGAGAAACACTGATCCACATTTTTCTGTTTTATTATAATCTTTTTATTTCATTTAATTTGATTGTTATCTTTATTAATCTTTTATTATCTTAACTACCCATCTATTATTGTCTCATTAACTCTTTTGCTTTTTAATTATTTTGGTGAGCATTAGTCTCCTAATCCATATTAACCATAAAGAACATTTGTCCGTCACCTGTAAAGCACTTTGATTTGTTTCATATAAATAAAGTTTGATTGATTGATTGATTGTAAGGTTTAAAACTTACAGTATTGATCAAAGCAGCAGTAACCTTACAGAACTACAACAAAACAGTATAAATTAAACACACAGGGACTGCAACTGACGATTATTAACATAATAATTATATATTTTAACATTTGTTCACGTCTGAAGGCACTTTTACAGAATAGTTTTATTTTTAAATAAATCACTTCTTAAGCCTGAAAACATGAAAGTGACCAGTTAGCCTCTTAGCTTCAGCTCCGTTAGCATTAGCTCCTTTAAAACTACCGTCTAAGCTTGAATTCTTTCAAACTCAGCTCGAACAAAACGTAAATAAACAAACATTAAAGTTAACAGTGAGCTAAAACTACCGCTAACAGCTGTTCGGAGCTAACAGCGGCTAATGAGCTAACTAGTTAGCACCGGAGCTAGCACAGCATGCTAACGCAGGCGCAGTTCGGGCTTCTGTTCGCTTCTGTTCGTGCTCGCTTCGGTTTTTAATGTGAAACAGACACTTTTATGTGTTCATGGTCTGTTTTTACCTGCAGTCCTGCCGCTTTAAAGCTCAGAAATAAGCTCGACTGTTAGTGCAACAACATAATTATCCCGCCGCCAGTTCGAGATCAACAACGAGACTTCCGGCCTACCAACGAGACTTCCGGTTAGCTTTATTCTCGTTCAAGTTTTCAGTTATTGAGATAAACTCGCCCCCCCTACCGGTCAGAAGAGAGAACAACAGGCGGCGTGTTTGTTTAATTCAGCAGCCAGTCCCTCCAGGATTATGGTGTTAAATTGTTATTTGTATTATTATTATTATGTATTATTTATTCTTGTGTGCTTTTACGGAAGGACTGCATTGAATTAGTAGCTTAACAACATGAAAATAAGCTCTTTATTTAATGTGTACTTCTGTCTCTCTTCTGAAGAGATTCTTATATTCACATGTAAACTAGATGGTGAGACATCAAATGAAAACATCAAATTTCATTCAATTTCAGTGGATATGAATTTGACTCATTGATTATTTTCACATTTGCTTTTACTGTAACTAATGATTTCAAATACACATGTGTAACTGCACTCTAAGGGCGCACATTGTTTAGTGTGCACATATTTTATTTATAGCAGTAGTTTGTTATATGTTTATTTTAATGCAAAAAAAAAGTTGGACAGTTTTTGCCCTGGGAGAGAGCATGTCACTGTGTGTGTGTATTGACTGTGGCCCGTGCTACTCTTATAGAGAATAAATGTGTAGATCCTGATTCCTGGTGTGACTGGTGTCCTTCAGCCTGTGAGCAATCATCCTACAGCTGCTACAACTGCATATCACAGAGACGACTAGAGTTCAGTGTTAATGTTGAATGTATTTTCTGAACATGAGAACCATGGGCTCAAAGTTATATAAAAAAGAAAATATTGTACTTCAGTTCCATGTATAAGCCTTTTTTAAATAAACGTTCACCTCAACATTAGCACCAAATAAAATCAGTCAATCTGTCATTAAAATAAATCCATTGACATAAACTTATATATTTTGAGAGAGACTGTATTTCACAGTTTTGATTAAGAACATATTCAACCAATGCGATGAGCCCTTCACTAGATGGAATAATTGAAGATCCCTTCATACATTTATTCATCCCAAAATCTACAGTCCTCCCTCTGTTGAAAAATATATTTAAAAGTTTATCTGAAGCTAATATCAAGTCAAATCAAGTAGATATCTTACAACGTTACAGTCTTTTTAGTGCCAAAGTCCCTCTTTTTGTTACTATACTTCCACCGCAGCTCAACAGGAAACACAAAGACTGTTAATGTGTCAGATATGGTAAATCTTGTATAGCGCCTTTCTAGTCTTCCAACCACTCAAAGTGCTTTTATACCACAAATCACATTCACACACTGATGGTTCAGCCATCAAGAGCAATTTGGGGTTAAGTGTCTTGCCCAAGGACACATCAGCATGTGGACTGGAGGAGCCGGGAATCGAACCCCCGATCTTCCGATTAGTGAACGACCCGCTCTACCTCCTGAGCCACAGCCGCTCACTTGATGTGACTAACTCAGACTGCTGAAGCCTCATATAAGCTTCACATCTACTTTTAAATGACTGTGTGGACACACTGTGGATTTTGGCCTCCATCACTTCCACTGGGCAAGAGGCGGGGTTCACCCTGGACAGGTCACCTGTCAATCACAGGGCTGACATATAGAGAGTCGTTAGAGTTGCTAATTAACCTGACCTGCATGTTTTTTGGTCTGTGGGAGGAAGCCGGAGCATCCAGAGAAAACCCACGGAGGCAAAAGAAGAACATACAACACAGAAGGGCCTCAGCTGGCCGCTGGGTTCATACTGAGAATCTTCTTGCTGTGAGGCGGCGACTCTTTTCTTTCTTCTCCACAGGTTTAGGAGAGCAGTGTTGGGTGAACTTGTCTCTCTGCTTGGTGTGTTTCAGGCTGAGCAGGACGCAGCTGTCGGCTTTTCATTTGCATGCAGAGGAAACAGTGATCAGTTCTCCTCAGAGCTTTATAACTGACAGCTTCATGCACCTTCCTCACTGTGATACAGAGAGCAGCACAAACCAAGAGAACCAGCATGTCTTTCATCTGCATCTGCGTCTTGGTACTCACTGTGTGTACCAAAGGTTGGTCATCTCTTCAGTCTACGTTCAGCTCATGTTCACTGTTTGGTTGGTTGTTGACTTGATGTTCCTGTGTTGTGTTTTTCAGTGAGCTCAGCAGACATTCTGCTCACCCAGACTCCAGAATCCCTCTCAGTCCAGCGGGGAGAATCTGCCACCATCAGCTGCAAAGCCAGCAGCGCCATCGATAATGATTTAGCCTGGTACCATCAGAAACCAGGAGAAGCTCCTAAATTCATTATTAATTTTGAGTCTGGTATGACTTCAGGTCGATACCAAGGCAGTGGATATGATTATGATTTGAGTCTGACCATCAGTAACGTACAGGCTGAAGATTCAGGAGTTTATTACTGTCAGCACCATGAAGAGTTTCCACTCACACAGTGATACAGAGCCGTACAAAAACCTCAGTCAGTTAAACAGGAAGTGACTGTAGCTGAAAGAGACTCAAGATTCAGCATTTTGTTTTTGATGCTGTTTCAACAGCTCAGAGTTAAAGTCAGACTTACAGAGTTTTTTCTATTCTTTTCTATATTTTTTCAAGGAGCTGGAAGCACCCTAGTTTTGTGGTGCAGGACATTGCTTGTTGTGCCATTTTGCACAACCTCTGCCTCAGGGATGGAGACACACTCGAGCCTGTAGAAGCGGTACTGCATGGGCCAGATGACCGAGGTGGTCAGCTTCAGCCATACTTGCTGAAGTATGGCTGAGCAAGTATGCAAAAGCAAAATTACATGCATTTAGACTCATTAGAGATTGTTTACCATATCATGCTGCAAATAGTTTTATGCATTCCATGAACTTTTCACATTTAAGTGATTGTGTGACTTCTTGGTCACAATCAGGCCTCTTATGATGATTTACAATCAAGCCTTTAAAATTATGGACAGGAAGCCAATAAGATCACACCACTTCCATGTTCTTAAGAAATTAAATATGGTACATTCTGATCATTTTGTTAAATTTACTAACTGCGAACTCATCTATAAATGTCTAAACAACCAGCTCCTCAGGTGCTCAGTGACCTGGTGGTTCCTGTCAGGGTTTCTGTCTCAGTGACAGGACGAGTGTCTACTGGGAATAGTAAGGTGCCCTTTCATAAATCCTCACTTGGACAGACGTCTTTTTCTATTCAGGAAATCACCATGTGGAACTCTTTACCCACAGAGCTGAAAATGGACCATGAACATTTTAAATTCAAACTGAAACAGTTTTTTTTTAAAGAGGGATCAGTCGTGTGGTCATGACTGATCTGGTGCTTGCTGTTTTATGAATTTTACTGTTGAGTTTTGTGTATTTTAAAAGCCCATGTAGGGACGGCATTTCAAATAAGCTTAGGGTATAAATCAATCAATCAATCAATCAATCAATTTTTATTCATATAGCGCCAAATCACAACAAAAGTCATCTCAGGGCACTTTTCACATAGAGCAGGTCAAGACCGTACTCTTTAATTTACAGAGACCCAACAATTCCCCCATGAGCAGCAGCAGGAAAAACTCCCCTTTAACAGGTAGAAACCTCAAGCAGAACCTGGCTCTTGGTGGGCGCCATCTGCTTTGACCGGTTGGGTTGAGAGAAAGAAAGAGAGAGGGAAAGGATGAGGGGTGACAGAATAACAACAATCATAACAATAACAATAAGTATAAGTAGCAGCAGCCAGGGAAGGATGCCATCAGGACTGTGAAGGACCACAAAGGCTCGGCCCAGAACCCAGGGTTCCTGTGAGATGTGAAAGCACAGAAAACTCCGGGGAAGAAGCAAAGTTAGTGACATGCATTGATGTTACATGAATGCATACAGATGGAGAGGAGGAGGAGGAGAGAGGAGCTCAGTGCATCATGGGAAGTCCCCCAGCAGTCTAGGCCTATAGCAGCATAACTAAGGGCTGAAGGGTCAGAAGGGTTTCTATCGGCAGCTGAATAGACGGCCGCCCACCTAATGCTTCATCCATGATGAAGAACCACCTCCACGTCCCAGCAGTGGGCTCCCCTGATTCAGTTCCACTCCCTGTCGCTGGCCTCCTGAGCTGCTGCACACATTACAATTTATATCAAAACAGTTGTAGTTTATGATTCATGTGGTGTTCATTTCAAATACTAAATACAGCAAAGAAAACACTCTGGGAACTCTGATTATTAATATGTGTTCTCATTATCTTAGACTGTATTTTAATATAATGAAACAAAACTTTGTAACTTGTATGAATTTGTTTTTAAGTTTTCCCACTTCTTAGCCCTTCGCTTTCAACATGGCTCCGCAAAATGTAGCAACATGTAGCCATATTACTGCAAAAACAACAAATGACTCTAACTATATCATTAACAATAATGTTAGATGGCAATTTAGTCAAAAGATTAAGTGTAATTTTACTTTTGTTATAAATACACATCAAAATAAGAAGAACATGCAACACAGAAGGGCCTCAGCTGGCCGCTGGGTTCAAACTGAGAACCTTCTTGCTGTGAGGCGGTGACTCTTTTCTTTCTTCTCCACAGGTTTAGGAGAGCAGTGTTGGGTGAACTTGTCTCTCTGGTTGGTGTGTTTCAGGCTGAGCAGGACGCAGCTGTCGGCTCTTCATTTGCATGCAGAGGAAACAGTGATCAGTTCTCCTCAGAGCTTTATAACTGACAGCTTCATGCACCTTCCTCACTGTGATACAGAGAGCAGCACAAACCAAGAGAACCAGCATGTCTTTCATCTGCATCTGCGTCTTGGTACTCACTGTGTGTACCAAAGGTTGGTCATCTCTTCAGTCTACGTTCAGCTCATGTTCACTGTTTGGTTGGTTGTTGACTTGATGTTCCTGTGTTGTGTTTTTCAGTGAGCTCAGCAGACATTCTGCTCACCCAGACTCCAGAATCCCTCTCAGTCCAGCGGGGAGAATCTGCCACCATCAGCTGTAAAGCCAGCAGCGCCATCGATGATGATTTAGTCTGGTACCATCAGAAACCAGGAGAAGCTCCTAAATTCATTATTGATTTTAATTCTGGTATGACTTCAGGTCGATACCAAGGCAGTGGATATGATTATGATTTGAGTCTGACCATCAGTAACGTACAGGCTGAAGATTCAGGAGTTTATTACTGTCTGCAGCATGACGCGTTTCCACTCACACAGTGATACAGAGCCGTACAAAAACCTCAGTCAGTTAAACAGGAAGTGACTGTAGCTGAAAGAGACTCAAGATTCAGTATTTTGTTTTTGATGCTGTTTCAACAGCTCAGAGTTAAAGTCAGATCTACAGAGTTTTTACTAGATTTTATTAAGTGCAAACAGCCGACATACATGACGACATACAACAACATTAAACTGAACACAGAAAGACAATATAACAGAAACACATAACGTCATTACATGAAGTCTGGCAGAAGTCAACAGAGGAACTGTATGTTAACTGCACACAGGACATGAAACTTTGTGCATTTAATGACTTTAATTGGCAGCCCAACAAATATATGGATAAATAAATAAATAAAGGCACCATTTATATTGTGGAGGAAGAAAAGAAAAGAGGAATAAACAAAGAGAAAGAAGGTCTCATAGCAACGCTGAAGAATCACCTCAACTACCACCACCAATATATAAAATATGGAACTTTGTTCTCCTCAGTCTTTGTAATTGACACAAAATCACAAATCGTTTTAATCCTCCATGATGATGCAAAGATCTGTATTCTCTATAAAGTTCCTGCTGCCAGTGACAGTGCTGAGGTACAGGACGGTCAGCTGTAAAGCCAGTGCTGATGTGGACCTGCCACGTCGATCCTGGAACCAGCAAAAACACAGGAGAAGCTACCAGAGTCATGTGACTGGAGCAGGAAACACTCTCATGGCAGGAATCCCGTCACGGTTCCGTGTTGCCGGATCAGGAAGAGACGTCATCCTGATGATCGGAGGAGTTCAGGATGAAGATGCTGTTAAGACTCTGCACTTTAATTCTCTGGGAACTTGGAATGAAACCCAGTATGTCTGGATTTTAAATGGTTCTCAACTATCTGCTTTTTCACCTGATTATTCCAAACTAACTGCCAACATAAAACAGGTCACTGGGAATTTAACCACTTAAAAAAATGGAATAATAAGAATAACAAGTTGGATATAAAAGGAGCTTCTTCTTCTCCTGAAGTACACTCACATCTGACATCTCAGTGCACTGTGGTGATTTATAGTTGGATTTGTTTTCAACCTTTGGAGCTGTGGATTCTCATGAGTGTGTGTGTAGTTCAACTGGGACGGAGGTTTTTGTACGACGCTTTAACCAGCTTGTATCACTGTGGTACAGCTTCGGCAGAGGAACCAAACTCATCGTCAAAAGTAAGTCACGGTTTTTTTCTTTTTTCCTTTTCTGAAGTTCACAAATTAAAAAACTGTAATTAAAGAGATTTTTTTTCTCAGAAAATAAATAAAATCTTATATTAGTCCTTAACATGACTGTATAGTGTTTTAGGATCACTGACACTGTTTTTATCCACAGTGATCAACCTCGTAAATGATTTACATCATTTTAATTGATCATTATGATGAATCAGTGATCAATTAGTGAGTTCATTCTACTCGTCAGATCTGGTTTTCTCAACTAAAACTTGAATTCTGTAAAGTGAAGAGAAGGAACAAAATTAAATTCTCATAATTAATTCTCATTTCAGGTGAATTTCCCAATTTAGAATTAAAACATTTATTGTTCCATTTTATTTAGAGAATAATACTTTGTTATATAATTAAACAACAATTAAACACACACACAGTAATGATTTTTGCCTAAATTAATTTATTAACATTTATAAATTGCATGTAATTTAAGTAAAGTAAAACTAAAGGACAGAAAAGTACATTGAACATTCAACAACTCAAAAGTATTTTATTTGTATTCTACTGAGTGTACATGCTGTGTATATTACACCTATCACATGTTCCATTGGTTGAGAAAGTATAACTGTACTAAACTATAAACCTTTTATGTGTATTCAAATTTAAACTGTGTAGACAGTTTGTTAAGGAAGGTTAATACTGTTAAAATGTGAAGAAAATCCCTGAAATGTCTTTAAATTCACATTAACTTTACTGATTATATTTAACATTTCTGTGAGTTTGGAAGACGTTTACTACTAATGAGGTTACTACTACCTACTACTAGTACAATTTACAACATTTTAACATATATTTAAAAATATTTAAAAATAAAAATGATTTACTCTGGTTTTTCATAGTATTTCTATAACAGTTACAGACAGTAGTAACAGGTTATATGCTCTGTATTTATTAGAGCTGAAATGATAAGTTAATTCATTGATTATCTGGCGATCAAAAGAAAATAAATAATCAGTAATTTTGATTAATTAAAGTAATTTTTTAAGAAAAACTACCAAAAAAAAACTGGTTCTTTCTATAATATTAAAGAGTTTTGAATGTTTCACAGCTTTTGTCACTGTTACTGGCATTTTATAGACCAAACAGCTTCCTGGGGTTTAGTCTCTACAATTAAAAACATACATATTGTGGATATGATTATGTGATTCCAGTGTTTTTAGACTCAATATGTTGAATGAACTATATGTGACAGTCCTCCATTAACTGTATGGTCGCCTCCTTGTAGCGGGGGTGTCCGTGCCGCCGTCCGTTTCTCTGCTGCCCCCCTCCTCTGAGCAGCTGGCGGCGGGTCAGGCCACGCTGGTCTGCGTGCTGAGCGGCTACAGCCCGCAGGGCGCCACGGTGAGCTGGACCGTGGATGGGACTGAGGTGACGGAGGGTGTCCTGACCGGTGAGGAGGTGGAGAGGGACGGAGGGAAGTCTGTCCGCAGCAGCACCCTGACGCTGAGCAAGGAAGAGTGGCAGAAGCGAGACTTGTTCACCTGCCAGGTGTCTCATGACGGCGGCGCGCGGTCAGCTGAGCTCAGGAGGACACAGTGCGGCCTGTAGGGACGCAAACCTCATCTGTTGACCTGCTGCTGGTGATCCGTGCTACAGATGCTGCCTGCTTTCATGTTTGTTGTTCAGAAGAAAATAAAAAAAAGATGTTTGATTTATTCAATGGTGTCATTGTTGTGAACACATTCATTCATTTCCCGCCATCAGTAAAGATGCTGACACTCACTCAGCAACACAGTATTTGCATCGAGCTGTGACTGTTTATTTGAACATGCTGAAGAACCAGAGGGGTGTTTTGATACAGCAGGACAACTATTGAACCAGGATTATTTCATTAAAGCAGAATATCCGTTTCATAAAGGAGGTTACCATGGAAACATAGTATCAGCATCAACTAGTCTGACAATCAATAGTTCCTCTTTACTGCTGCTCATGTGAACATGATTTTCAGTTCCTGTCAATCTGATCATTTATCGATCAGTTTTGACACAGATGTGCTTTAGTTACACTGCTTCGTTAAAACATGAACTCATATCTGTTTCAGTTTTATCTGCACAGTATTCCAGCCGATATCTGCTTGTTTTAAATGTAGTATCATTAAAATAAAGCTAATAAATAGCTTTTATTCATGGCTGTAGTTTAACCATATGGAAGATGTTATATTCATGTTACACACAAACCAAGTGGTACAATCAAAATAATAAATAATCATCTTATTTTCCTGTCACAAAATAAACAAGCTGCTTCAGCTTCTATTCGATGTGTCAGTTGTTTAATTGCATGTCGCATCTTCTATACGTGTATCAATATGTTGATTCATACTCAGCACTTATTCAAAGAAAGACTTTATTACTCACACAGGACATGACAACAAGCAACAAACTGAAGTAAAGTGAGTTCATCTCCACGTATATATCTGGTGTACAGCAACCTGCTACAGGTTCTCTTCTGCTGTGTTTGTGGAGAAGGTTTTATTTTTTACTACTTGTCATGTTACACAGATTGTTTAATGTACAGCTCTGTGGTTATTAACACCACGGATCTGTCCTGACATGTCTGTTTAAATGTGATCTGGGCTCAGCTGTCTGATCTCATTCACTCTGCTAGTGAAACAGATCAATCCTGGATCAGGTTTTTTAACTATAAACTCTGCTTTTATCTGCCTTCTAAATGAAACAACTCAACTGTTCAATCCAGCCATTTATCACCGAGAAAATACAACATACGCAGTCATATAAACACTGCTGATCTGTCACTGATAAACTCTGTCAGCATCATCTGGAACTAAAAGAAAGCAAACAGCATTTTCAAGTAATATATGTATTCATAATGTACAAAATATTTAATCCGGCCATCATCATGATTCCAAAATATCATCAATCAATATATCAATCAGATGCTCAGATCTGTGGCTTGAAAAGTAAAAAATTAAGCTTCAACCAGCGAATCATACAGCGGTCGAAGATCAGAGGAGACCTCACTGAACTTTACATGTTTACAGACGAGTAAACACATAATATTAATTTACTCTTGAGAGCATTGAGACTGGGTGTGATCAATAAAACACTTGTAGAACAGCTTCTTGCGGTTTTTGGGTGAAGTGATTTGAAAGTTGATGAGCCGTTGAACATCTGCTGGCAGTTTCTGGACCTATTCCGGGAGAAAACACAACCGACACACCCTCAGTTGAATATGAACATGAAAATCATTTCCTGTTCAGCTGCAGAGGCCAAGTTACCGTGACAATGCAAATAACCAGCAAGTGAAAATGTTTTTGGTGTCATAGAAGAAGTTTCCAACCTTGGTTTGTTGTGCAGCTCAGCAGCAAGCTTAAATAAGTGATAAACTTAGTGCAGTTTATTGGATATTAACTTCATCCATATTGTTTATGGTTTGTTTTCCAGATTTCAAGGATGATTTCAAGCTTTGTTTGTGTAAAATGACAACATAACATATTAAATAATGGGTTGAAAGATTTGTCTTTAACTTCCTCACCTGTGACAGTGATCCAGCTGGATGGAGACTCTCCATGACTGCTGATGTTACACTTGTAGAGGCCTTCATCAGACTTGGAAACATGGTGGATGGTCATGTGACCTGCAGGCTCAGTCCCGATGAGGGAGCCATCTCTATAGAAATTAGCTGGGAGTGTGGAGTTCTTTGTTTTACAGTGTAGAGTGACATCATCTCCCTCCATCACAGGGAGGACAGGACTCTGCAGGATCACTGATCCACCTCAACACAGAGACAAACTACAGCATTTCATCATTTACACTCAGCTTCATCAATACTAACTCCACAGTCTGATCTTACCAGTGACAGTGATGTTGATGCTGTTACTGGTTGCTCCCTCTCTGGACTCACACCAGTAAAGTGTTTACAGTCCAGAGTGACATCATCTCCCTCCATCACAGGGAGGACAGGACTCTGCAGGATCACTGATCCAGGATTGTGCAGCCTTGGTAGACGTATTCACGTATGTAAATAAGTAAGAACATATTTAAGAAAAAGAGTAAGTGAGTTAGTTGTTGTTCAAACACAATTTGCTAGTGTTTAACTCAGACTCATAAAACGGAGAGAAATGTCTTTCCTTACATTTCACCACCTAAAAAAACAATATTCAAAAGTGGCAGTCAGGCAGAAGAAACACTGTGCCCCAAAGCAGACGCAGTCCAAAACACATTATTACATTACATGGTTGTAACCCAGACATCAAGTGCCCACAGAGTCTCTCTCTCTCTCTTTTGGTTTTGATGTCATCAGGAAACTTGTGTCTCCAAATGTTCTTTCAGGAAATCCACCTGGACCTTTTAATGATCTGCTCTCAGCTGTTTTTTCTCTGCCTCGGCCTAATTGCTAATTAAATGTGTGATGTCATGTCCAATAACTCACATTCTACCTTATATGGCAAAAAATCCGGTTCAGCCACAGTCACAGTCTTTACACAGTCCTACCATGACTGTATGTATCAGCCTTTATCAATGTAAATGTGTTTTATAATATGCCTTTAACATTCAGAGAGAGTGTTGGTTCTCACTTTCACCACACGGTGGCGCCTGATCCCCAGGAGCAGGTTTGCTTTTGTTATCGCCTGTGTTGTTTTCTGTTTAGTGACCAGATTAATGTCTGAGCTGTTGCTCATTTATTGATTCAAGTTTCCTCTTCTAGTAATTGTGATTTGTGTGACCCCTGCTAGTATTATTAGATGAAGAAGTTAGATATTATTTCATGAATAATATATGTCATATAATATTCCTTGTGTGGTGAACATGTTACAGTAGTTTTACTATAAACCATTGTCTATTTACATCTTAACTTAGATACTGCATCTCAGTCACTTAATGTTGAAAGACCTACACCCTCACATAATCATTATTAAGATTAATAACAATCATAAGTTTATAATAACCATTTGAGATCACAAATTCCTACAGATGTGTCTCATTACCTTACTGGACTGGGGTTCTGGCTGCTCTAGGTAGTAGAGAATACCAGACTTTTGTGCTGCATTTGGATCTTCTAAAGAATGAAAACCAAGAAACAGGGAATAATTTCATGGTTGAGTATTTATTTCACCACAAGTTATCAAACTGTCACTTTTGGCCTGAATCATCTTTTATTCTGGTATCAAGAAAATGACATAAGGTCTCACACAGTCAGTTTTGTGATAACAAAGTCCAGAAAACACTATAAGCATAACTGACCAAACTGCTAATTAGAAAGTTACACAATAATGATCTAATGTACCGTTAATCTACTTTAATTAATATAAAATCCTCATTTGATGGGCTCCATGTCCCAAGAGGAGATCTTTAATGTCCAGAGGAAACATTAAAGCCTAAATTCAATTCTCAATTTGATCAATTAATCAATCTCATAAAACCATAAGTTCTTTTCAAAACAGTGACCTCTATGCTCAGAGGAAACCACGACTTCTTATGATAAATGAAGACATTTATTAATGGCTAAACATCTTAATGATTCATGATAAGGCACAAAATGTTTAAATGATAATAGGAGTTTGAAAAAAAAGAGAATAAATAGAAATGGTGGCTCGCTGGCTAGCTACGGGGAATGCTAAAGAAAGCTAACCTTCTTATTTTAACTTAAATTGACATCAAACCTTGATCACAAAGCCATGTTATGCCTTGCTGTTGATGTTGCCTCAGCAGGTCCGAGGTTGCATTGGCTTGAGCTGGTAGTTAACTGCAGTTATCTGCAGGATATGATAAGACACATGTTTGCTGTTTCCTGTGTGTTCTTGTACAAACCGAGAGGCCGCTGCTCTCAGTCTGATGTTTATTATGTTACAGGTTGAAGCTCAGAGTTCTGATTAAATGTGGTGGAAATCTGAAAATAGGAGGAATCAGAGTGTGACTGCGGACTGATGTGGGTTATAAAGTGTATGTTGTAGACCAGCAGTGTCAGGATGTGTGTGTGTGTGGGACGGATCCGGCTGTCATCAAAGCTGTGAGAAGAACTGTAACATTTTCAAGGTGAAGATACTTCCTACTTCCTCCCAGTAATGAGCACATGTGGGAGGTGGTTACACGTTCAAGGTTAAACTATGTGAGTTCATCCAAGGTGCAAAGTATGAAGTGTGATTTTTCTGTTACAGTCTCTTATTTCATAGAAAAGTATGAATAAAATCATGAGTCAGGGAGAATCGATCACCGGTGATAACTGAACGATGACGTCATGCGGATAACGATGACCTCACGAGATCAAGGCATGATGGGAAACGCCTGGCTGTGGCCTGATCAAACAGCTGATTGGCTCAAGTGTTTGATCGACAACATGACGTTTTATAGAAACTCTTCATTCTACATTTGATTGTAATGATTTTTGATTTAATAGTGTGATCCTGCACTAAGAGTTCAGATGTGTTGATGAACTTTTATCAGCTGAGGATGACAGATAGCAGCAGCATGAACATTACGTATCATGTAGTTCATGTCAGTGTTATGAACTGAAATAACATAAAACTCTTTGTAACATGAAGATTCTCGTCTGTACAGATGTGAAGTCTGACAGTCTGAACATTTGACAGAGAAAGGATGTGATGTCTATTTCTTCCCATACATTGTTTATTTCATTTACAGCAGTCTTTACAACATAAAGTACATAAGAAGCAGAATAACAAAGTGTCTGTAGGTCTTTAAAAGTCTTAAATTCAGTGTTATAAACATGAGTTCTTAGAAATGTGTTTCTGCTGCTTCCACAATAATACAATAAAAACATCTGGCTCCATCCAGATGTGTCCTGATTGTCATCTGCAGCTGTCATGGTTGCTAGGCGACAGGAACGGCGCTTCGTGACGTAAAGGTAAGGGCGGGAACAGCCGGTGATGCAGCCTCCGCGGTCTACAAGGGACGAACAGTTTATATCTGTTTGTTTATTAGCGGCAATATGGCGGACGCGCAGGCGCACAACGGCGACATGCAGCAGCGGCCAATGAGGTATTTACACGTTTCAAGTGAACAGAAACACAGTCCGTCAGTCAGAGAGGAGACCTGCTGGACGTCATAAACCAGGACCACCAGGACAAGAGCGGAATGGAGGAGAACCAGAACCCGGAGCACCGCACCGACAACCCGGTTAGAGGAGAACCAGTCTCACCCTCTGCTACCACCGACACACAGGTCAGTGCTCATGACGTCATTACGAGGCTCTAACATTAACTCTGTTTAGTCACGTGGCTGACCAGCTGTCCCATTCAACACAGTATAACGTTGTCCAGGCTGTGGTTAACCAGTGTTACAAATCAACTGGTCTCCCTGGTAACTGGTTACGGCGACAGCAGATGATCCAATCATGGAGAGGAAACGTTGATTGTGATATTATTATTATATCACTCTTAATTCCGTAGACTAATCTATCCATCTGATTAATTCAGCTTATTGATGGTTTATGGATCAATGAAACATGTTTAACTTCAACAAGTTCATTTATTGATCCATAATTTATCCACCTGACCAGCAAAATGATTGATTCAGATACATAACGGAGCTGCATCTACCGCCTGTTAACAGACTGTTTACATGGTCAACAGTCACGTTTACTGCTGCAGTAATCATTAGTAATGAAGGAGACTGCTGTCCTGCTATCACATGTTGTTTAAACAGTGGTGGAATAAATACTCTGATCCTGTATTTTAGTAAATACAACAATGTAAAAGTCCCGCACTTAAAATCCTATTTAAGTAAAAGCACTCGTTTTGCAGAATATCGGGCTGTGACTGATATTTATTGAATATATTTAACAAAGTACATTGTTCACACTGGTAAGTCGATGCATGAGCAGCATTTTAGAGGTGGAGCCGGTTCAACTACTTTATGAGGGTTATAAAATACATTTTAGGGGTCTTGAGATGACAGATTGGATAGAAGAGAAGAAAATAAAACAGTTCTGCTACATAAAATTTAACTTGCTTTATTCTTCTAGAACTTTTCTTTAATATTTGTCTTTTTGTGAAATATTGGGACTTAAACAGTCATTTATTTGATGTGTATTCTGGATTTTATGTGTTTATCTTTTCTTAATTTCGGTTATCGGTCTCCTCGATTACTAGTCATCAGTATTGATCCTGGTTGAACCGCTAGTTGATTGACAGAAAATTAATCAATAAAACTATTTTGATAACTGAACAATTTTTTTTTTTTAAGGAAAAATGACTAAACTTGCTGATTGCAGCTTCTCAAATGATGATTTTAAACTTTTTTGTGTGTCATATATGATAGTAAACTGAATATATTTGGATTTGGACAGAATGTGACATTTAAGTGAATTATTAATTATAACCAACTGTATCAGTTAATGCAGGTTTAATGTTTTGTGCTACTGTTCTCAGACATCAGTTTAATAATATTTACTGAGACTTCCAGGGTGACAGTGAACAGCTCAGAGGTGGTGAAGCCTGTCAGTCAGTCTGGATACTCGGGTGTTAGTGGTCGAACAACAGAACGAACCGCACCAGATGGCTGTAGAGGAGGCCGCACCGCCGTCTGGCTCCTGAGTCCAGCTGACTTCACTGGACTCAGCGCCGGATAACTCTAAAGAAGTGATCCACAGCCTGAGTCTGGACAGTCGCTGGCACCAGATCAGTTCTAGACTCGAGGGCGGAGATCGCTGTTTTCTACAGGAAGAATGTAGTTTTCTAGCAAGCTGGCTAACTCAGCCATGCTAACCTTGCTAATGGCTGCATCATCCTAAAGCATGGAGTCTTTTTTTCAGTCTGCTTTGTGGATTTAGATGCCATTTCTTCATGAAGCCTTAAGTTAGGTGCAAAAGGTTTGAAAGAGAATTATGGAGTTAAAGAATAACAAACATGTACTCCTCACCTGCCTTTATTTGAAAGAAACTGGACTGAACAAAACAATTTGGTGTTCATTTTTAAATTATTTTATTTATTTGTTTTGTCTTGTGTTTGTTTGTTTAAGGGGACAGAAAACTCTGGTTCACACTCCAACAACACAGCAGGTGTCAGTAATGCACCTCAACACTGGTTGCTACCCGACATAAAACAGGAAAAAGAAGAAGAAGAAGAACAGTCCGTCAGTCAGAGAGGAGACCTGCTGGATTTCACAGACCAGGACCACTACAAGATCAGAATGGAGGAGAACCAGAACCTGGAGAACCACACCAACAACCCTGTTACAAGAGAAGAACCAGGTTCACCCTCTGCTACCACCGATAAACAGGTCAGTGTTCAGGACTTCATGATGAAACCGGCTTCATAACGAGACTAAAGACACGAGGACGAGTCTGGAGGGTCCGTGTATCATCTGTTCATGCTGTTGTTGGAGAGAAAGTCTGAAAAAAGAAAACTAAAACACTTCCAGACTTTGTGTTCACTGAGTTTTTTTGGCCATAAAAACTACATAAAGATCTCAGTGTTTCCTGGTTTCACCTTGTTGCGAGTAACATGAACAAAGTTAGAAAATAATCTCATGTTCAGGACTCGACATTAACTTTTTGAGGCACTTTTCCTTTCAGACAAGTAAATTTACCTTTCACTTGTCCAGGAAATTTTGTTTGCAAATGCAGAATTCAGACGACCAAATGTTTGAAAGCATCCAAAAACATAGAAATCATTCAATTTATGAATTGTATTGAAGGCTTTACTTCCCTGTTAATGAACTCTTCATTTGATCCTGAACTGTCTGTTTCAATATGAGCTTTATAGATTAATCATTGATCGTCCTTCTCATGTTTAATAATGATGATGTTCATGTCTCTCCATCAGCTGACGTCTGGGCTGCTTCTATGTGTTTCTCTTTCCTCCTTAAACTGTGTCTGGAAATGTAAAAAGCTTCCTTTTAAAGGTCTGACAGAGCAGGAAGCAGAACTTTAACTTGTACGCAGTTAATTACAGTAATTATGGACAAATGACACACAGTGTGAATACATCAGTAGTCAAGTTATCCAAACTATCAGCTACATTAACATTACTGTAATGTAAAGTGGCAGCAGATAAACTGGATGGTTAAACATCACTAATGTCAGCTTTTCTAGCTACTTACTTTGTTGTAACAGATTAGTGTCATATTTGATCCTCTGAACTCTGATTCATTCATCTGTCTCATGAAAGCGGCTCCAGTCTGCCTGCTAGCTTCAGCACGGAGGGTTCGTTTGTTTTAAACACCTGCATAGCACAGGTGGGCGGTGTTTTATGAGTCCGTGTTAACAGTAGCGGCCGTCTCCATCTCTCGTAAATGGATACAGCGTTCAAACGTAAAACAAAACGAGTGCTCCTAGAAGCTATAACAGAAACTGCAGTAGGAAGCCAGTCTGAGCCTCTAACAGCTGTAAAGTGATGAAAGTCTGCGTAAACACCTGATTACAACACACCATACACAGTCTATGCAACAGACATACAGTATGAGGAATACAGTATTCCACATTAAGCACATTATTTGAGTGTGAGGGCAGGTTTGAGGGAAAGAATTACAAAATCTGAACATGAAATCAATAAATCATAATCTCAAATTGAAAGACCACACGCAGATAGGAAAAAAGCCCCATATAATGCTAAACTGATGGGGATATTGTGTGTATGTAGCCAGGTAAATGATTCTTAAACAATGGATCTCTAAGGACAGTCCCACATTGAAGGACTGGCACAGGGAAATATTGAAAATACTGCATGACAATATGTATGGGCAGAGACAGAGACTGGCTGTGACCAGTTACCATGTACATGACGCATGTTACCTCAAGTCCAGTATGGCTGGTTTGTGTATGTGTAGAGTCCATGTTATTGTGATTTGATACTCCTGCTGAGTTCTTAATTTTTTCTATTTGTTCAATTGCTTTGAATGGAAAATTATTGTTGCATGTGCAACAATTTAGCACAGTTGTTGTAATGTGACAGAATTGCAAATGAAAAGATTCAGTTAATGCAGGATCCATTAAAAATTGATTCTGCATTTCCCATAATGTAACTCTATAATTGGCTAGTAGACTAATAATAAAGGGAAGTCAGGACCCAGTGCCCCCTCTGTTGACTCGCCCCTGCAGCTTTAGTCCAACTTGAACACTGTGGTTTATTTTCCATAGACATGATCTAAATGTTATCCACGGTTCGAGTTCACTCACCCCACCATTTTGTCTCATTGACTCTCACTCTCTTTCTGTTTGTCTGTTGCCATAGAAACAGAAAGGAAGAAAGGGAGTCAAACATCACCGCTGTCAGCACTGTGACAAAGCCTTCACAACATCAACACATTTAAAGATTCATCAGACAGCTCACACACGAGAGAAACTTCACAGCTGTGAACAATGTGGCAAAACTTTTAGTACAGACAGAAACCTAAAACGCCACCAACGTACTCACACTGGAGAGAGACCGTATAGCTGTGACCAATGTGGGAAAGCTTTCACCAGAGACAGTCATCTAAAACGTCACCAACGTACTCACACTGGAGAGAAACCGTACTGGTGTGAGCAAGGTGGTAAAACTTTCCCTCGTAGCAGTGCCTTAAAAATCCACCAACGCATTCACACTGGGGAAAAACCATACAGCTGTGGCCATTGTGGGAAAACTTTCACACAAGAGGGTAATCTACAAACTCATCAACGCATTCATACTGGAGAGAAACCGTACAGCTGTGACCAATGTGGACAGGATTTCAAGACTAACAGTGCCTTAAAAAAACACCAACACATTCACACTGGAAAGAAGCGGTACAGCTGTGAACAATGTGGGAAAGGTTTCACTACAAATGGTTCTCTACAAATCCACCAACGCATTCACACTGGTGAGAGACCGTACAGCTGCCTGCAATGTGGGAAAAATTTCACTGCAGACTGCAATTTAAAAAGCCATCTACGCATTCATACAGGAGAAAAACCGTACAGCTGTGACCAATGTGGGCAAGATTTCATCACAAGCAGTGCCTTAAAAAAACACCAACGTATTCACACTGGAGAGAAACAGTACAGCTGTGAGCAATGTGGGAAAACCTTAACCACAAACACTGCTCTGCAAAGTCACCGGCGTGTTCACACTGGAGAGAAACCATATAGCTGTGAGCTATGTGGGAAAACTTTCACTTCAAACAGTCATCTAAAAATCCACAAACGCATTCATACTGGAGAGAAACCGTACAGCTGTGACCAATGTGGGAAAGCTTTCACTGCAGAGAGTAATCTAAAAAGCCACCAACGCATTCACACTGGAGAGAAACCGTACTGGTGCGAGCAATGTGGGAAAACTTTCGCTCAAGACAGTACTCTAAAACGCCACCAACGCATTCACACTGGAGAGAAACCGTACCGGTGTGAGCAATGCGGGAAAACGTTTGCTCTCAGGAATTCCCTAAGAATCCACCAACGCAGTCACTCAGCATCATGTTGAACATGTTTTAGTGGCAGGTTAGTGGTTTCCTGCCTCCTCTACATGCCTTAGTAAGTGTTGTTCTATCCTGAGCTTCTTTGAAAAATTGAAGGTTGCCAACAGTAATGTTAGAATCAGCATGTGTTACGGTGCCACCTGTCATTACACTGTTCACTGTTTTTTTTTTTATTAATCCTTGGTACTGTATAACCCTCTTTTTCAGCCTTGTCTGCTCTTTGTCTAAACTTTCATTTGATATGGATGATTTTGCTCAAGATCCTGCCCATGACAAATTAGATGCACAAAAACGGATTTGTTGTTTATCACCAATTTCTTCAATATCTTTGTGCCTTTGAACATACATAAGGCAGAGATTAAAAGTTGTTTGTCAAAGCTACCGGTGGAGAGGGGTATAGTTAGACATGCAAAGCCTCAAACGGCTGCACCTGAGAGTTTAGACAAGGAAGTGGGAGGGGGGGCTGCCACGGCCTCAGAAGCCCTCAGTAGCCAGGTGGGTGGAGGTAGGGGTGGAGGCTCACCTATTACTCAGGTCTCAAAAAATGTACACATCTATGAAATGTATTCTACAAAACAGGGGATGGACTTTGGGACTTTTTAATGAAGAGTCAAATGTCAGTAAAAACAGCAGATACATGTTTGTGAAATTTCTTTACTCAACATTAAACAATCAACAGTGCTGCAAGCTTACCAGCTAACATTTTCTTGTTCAGTGTTGCTATTAAATGCAATATTGTGTCTATAAGCGTAATTAAATTATAGTTTGTGTTTGTTATTACTGTACATTAAATGTACTATTGGTCACCTTTCTATTTTAATATGATATTATTTACTTTTATATTTTGTTAATCTTGTGATAATGTAGTATTATTATTAGTTTACCACTGGGACTGGTGTGTTGTGTGTAACATGATCGCCCTCTGCTGGCCCCATACTGCATTACTAGTCTGTTGTTTCCTGTCCCTGTGGTAGGTTGAAGCTCAGTTAAAAACACCATAATAAGTTTGTTTTTGTTGGTAAAAATGCATTGTATGTACTCCTGATGGCCACAGCAAATGGTTTTTTGATGATATGCTTGGTTTTAATTTGTGTAGTGTAATTTGTTGAGTATGCCATGCTGTTACTTTGCTCGCTTGATTTCAGCTTCATATTAAATCTTCAGTGTGTAACCTGCCAACCAGCAGTTGGGTCAAATATTTCTTTCTTTCAAGCCAAACGTTATGGTAAGTGCCTCATTCATCAGACTTTGCAGTAGAGTGGTGACAGTAGATTATTGATTATTGTGATATCTACTCATCCATGAAATCATCATCATCCTTGTTTCTTGGTTTTGGCATTTTTCTTTAGAACGTCCAAAAGCAACACAGAAGTCTGGTATTCTCTACTGCAGGGAGCGGCCAGAACCCTGATCCAATAAGGTGGCTGTGATGCATCAGTATGAATTTGTGAACTCAAATTGTTATATTATTTTAAGAGGGAATTATGAATTATTATTGTGCATGATTCAAATATGAAATTCTTCATCCATTAACATAAGTCATATTAGAGTATGTGTAATAATAAGGAAATGGCCCTCCTCGTTGGCCACACAAGAGAGGTCAATTAGAATTATGATTATTATTCATCTTGTAGCGGTTTGGACAATTTGCATTACCCTCAACCCCACAAAGGATACATGGTTAACTCATGACCCACAAAAAAAATGCTTTCAAAAGACCTTTTGGTACAATATAAATAACACAAAATGAACACTTAAATAAAGTTAATAAGGCCAAACACACCACCATTTGAATTTCCCAAAATTATATTAGAGCACTCACACAAAAAACAAAACTCTTCAACAAGTCAGTCCAGGTCCATAAACAAAAATAGTGCTCCGTTCCGGGTTTTTCCCGTTTCTCAATCCAGTTCAGGTTCAAGCAGTCCAGTTCACAAACAAAATAATCCGCCTCGGGTTTTCCCGCAATCCCAAACAAAACTCAAAATAAGGAAGTCAGTTCAGTTTTTCACCGTCCTACCAACCCCAAAAGCCCAGTCAAAAAAAGAAGAAAAGATAACGAAAAGAGTACAGTGAAGTCACCCGGCTTAGGCCGACTCACGGTTCAGGGGACGTGTGGAAACGTGCGTTGTCCGGAGTTGAAAACACGGACGGTTTGATGTGTTCGTGGAGATAGATAGAAGGGAGGCTGCAGTATCCACGGCTCGCGGGCAACCAAGGTGGATTTTACCGACGCGGACTGAAACGCGCGCTGATGGCCAAGGATAGGCTTACTCCGGACATGAGGTTTCTCTCCTGCTGTTCACCTGCCGGCGACCCCCGCCATACTGAATTAAATCTCCTGGTACGAAAACGAAAGAGGCGGGACTCCGAGGGAGTGGCAACGTGGAAGTAACTCACTGGCTGACTGGACTAGTGGGGTGTGGAAGTAAGTAAAAAAAACAACAAAAAACAGAATGGGCAATCGCATACCAAAACATAACATATATTTAAAGCATGAATGTAAGGTATCCCCATTATTATTATCTTTTTTATTCTGTGGGATTGATCGCCACACTCTTCCCCCCTTAACAAAAAAAAAGAAAAAAAAGAAAAAAAAAACCCAAAATAGAGCTATATCAATATTAGCCCCTTTTTTATTATTATTTTTTTTTTAATTTTATTTTATTTATTTATTTTTTTTTTTTTTTATAGGTCTATTAGATTCTTATCCTTCTCCCCTGACTCTCTCAAACTTTTGGTTTTTATTTTCATTTTCTCAGGAGGCCTGGATGTTACCATAGGAGGACTCGCTGGAAAACCAAGGAAATCCTCATCCATGGTTTCTTCTTCAAATATCTCCCTCAACTGCCTGTTTTGCTGCTCTTCCACTTGCTGAGCAGTGGGGTAACAAGGCTTGAGGTGGGAGATGTGTACTATTCTCCGATCTGTTCCACTCTCCTCCAGCACCACTTCATAGTTCAGAGGTCCCACTTGCTGAAGGACACGGTAGGGGCCCTGCCACTTGGGAGCAAGTTTCGCTGTAAAGGCTTTTTCTGCTTTGGAAAAAGGATGGGCTCGTAGCCAGACTCGTGCTTTTTCTGCCAAACACACTTCTCTGCGATGCTTATCATAATTTCTCTTCTGTCGCTTACGGGCCAGAGAGAGATTCTTTGCAACAAAAGCTTTGAGGTCATCAAGCTGTGTGATTTTTTGGTAGACAGACGAGTCGGGCAGGGCATTTCTGGGCTGCAGCAAGACATCCAGCGGTCCCCTGAGTGGTCGCTGTAGGTTGAGTTCAGCCGGTGTGACTCCTGTGGACTCCTGAACAGCAGAGTTCAAGGCAAACCTGAACTCATGAAGGTGTTTATCCCAGTTTTTGTGCCTGGAGCCCACATAGGATACATGGTTAACTCATGACCCACAAAAAAAAATGCTTTCAAAAGACCTTTTGGTACAATATAAATAACACAAAATGAACACTTAAATAAAGTTAATAAGGCCAAACACACCACCATTTGAATTTCCCAAAATTATATTAGAGCACTCACACAAAAAACAAAACTCTTCAACAAGTCAGTCCAGGTCCATAAACAAAAATAGTGCTCCGTTCCGGGTTTTTCCCGTTTCTCAATACAGTTCAGGTTCAAACAGTCCAGTTCACAAACAAAATAATCCGCCTCGGGTTTTCCCGGAATCCCAAACAAAACTCAAAATAAGGAAGTCAGTTCAGTTTTTCACCGTCCTACCAACCCCAAAAGCCCAGTCAAAAAAAGAAGAAAAGATAACGAAAAGAGTACAGTGAAGTCACCCGGCTTAGGCCGACTCACGGTTCAGGGGACGTGTGGAAACGTGCGTTGTCCGGAGTTGAAAACACGGACGGTTTGATGTGTTCGTGGAGATAGATAGAAGGGAGGCTGCAGTATCCACGGCTCGCGGGCAACCAAGGTGGATTTTACCGACGCGGACTGAAACGCGCGCTGATGGCCAAGGATAGGCTTACTCCGGACATGAGGGTTTCTCTCCTGCTGTTCACCTGCCGGCGACCCCCGCCATACTGAATTAAATCTCCTGGTACGAAAACGGAAGAGGCGGGACTCCGAGGGAGTGGCAACGTGGAAGTAACTCACTGGCTGACTGGACTAGTGGGGTGTGGAAGTAAGTAAAAAAAAACAACAAAAAACAGAATGGGCAATCGCATACCAAAACATAACATATATTTAAAGCATGAATGTAAGGTATCCCCATTATTATTATCTTTTTTATTCTGTGGGATTGATCGCCACAATCTGAATCATGATTTTGCAAGGTCTTTTCAGGTTAAGTGGTGCAAGCACAAGAAAACAACAAGAAGTTCATTCCATTAGTAACTAAACACTACAGCTTCAACAGATTACAAACACAACACGGGGGGAAAGGGGAAGCTGGTGTGAGAGACCTGATAGATGATTGTACAAAGATATCTCATCAATTGAAAATTGTTTTTTACAAATATGTAAATGTTTTCTTCCTGGTTCAAGTTTTGTTGAATGATCATTATTAAATACATTGGTGTCATTTTCTATGATTGGATTTGGTTTTGAAGCTGGTAAAGGACCTATTTGGGAATGTTGCATCTAACATTTTTGTCAAGAATCTGTTTAAGCTCGATCAGAATGAGTTGGTACGACATGTTGTCTGACCACATCAGGAAAATCAAAAGTGTTTAGTTAACATTTAACATTCTGCAGAGTGAGTGCTTTAGCTTTTAGTACTTTAAATTTTGCAAATTTACAAATACTGATTATTTTATTTTTACTCCACTACATTTATTTCACAGATTTAGCTGTTTTTCAGATCAATATTTTAAATGTAACACATATGATCAGTTTATAAAATATGAACTTAGACTATCCAGCAGTATAAATAAATATTATAAATAAATATTTTTAAAAGCCATTTTGTATCATGGGTACTTTTGATACTTTAGGTACATTTTGCATCTAAAACCTTTTGTACTTACTGAGGTAAGCTTTCGAATGCGGTACTTTACTTACTTTACTTAATGGTTAAGTTTTATACTGTGGTTAATTTCTTATTAGACACAGTCTCCTCTTTAATGTTGATTTTATGTTTTCATGTTAAGACTCTCCTCTGGTCTTTGTAACCGTTATTGCTTATTGAAATAAAGTTTGCATTGAGTAAATATAAACACCTAAATATATAAATAAACAGCAGATCTAGATGCTACTATATCAGAGTGTAGGCTAATGTAGCAGCTCTGTCCTGCTCTTAATTTATCTGTTAGTCGTCATCTATAAAGCCTTTTATTAAAAGTGAAACATACTGTTTGGACATACAAACAATAAGCATAAATGTATCATTTCATGTGTTTCTGCTGTAAATTACAACGGACTATAAATTGTACATATGTGACAAACTGATTTTACAGGAAATGCTGTTTCTTCATGTCTTCACTTCTTTGTGCTGGTTCACATTTTCAGCTGGAAGCATTAAAATGTTTCTCTTCAAAGCAACAGTGACGGAGGGGGGCGGAGCTTAGCTAAAGTCCATTAATCTCGCAAGAGTTTACAAATAACTGCAAGAACATGGAGGTGATATTTAAGCTGGAAAACAAACGCAGCCCGTCAGTTAGAGAGATCACGACCACTACGAGAGAGAGAGAGAGACAACTACAGCGCAGCTCCGAAGCTTGGGAATAGTCTTCTTTGACTCTTCTAAGACAAAACTTTAAGATCTGAATTTTAACAACTTGAAATCACATGAATTGAAGTCAAATATTCTGGTACTCTAAATGCAGTGGTATTTCAAATTCAACATGAGGTATTTAGTTGCTTAAGATTTTAGTTTTCATGGCTCTTATTCGCTTCCATAAATTGGGTTTCAGTAACATCAAAAAGTGTTATTTTTATCCTGATGTTATTTGTGTCACACTAACAAACTCACCTCTGCTCGGTTACACAGAACATCAACTGTTTATTTCCCAGTAAAAATATCGTTTGTGGTACACAGACACTGGATCACTCAGTAATCAAGTTTTGCTACAGTAAACAGTTCTCAACAAACTACAAACAGTATTATGTGAAAATGATTCATCATTTTATCATCATCAAGCTTCTGTGCTTCAACAAGGCTTTACTGAGGAAGTGGCGACACCTGCTGTCCAAACCGAGATATAACAGCTCAACACCAGAACTCATGATGAAACAGAGTCAGAGGAGATGTGAACTTACTGTTCTCGTCTTTTCTCTAATAAAGGTTATATATATCATTAAAAACTGGTTGATTATTGCTGACAGAGCTTTGACTGGCTGTCCTCATTAAATCTGAATGTAAGAACAGAAAATCAAATACTACAAAACACCTGAAGGTCCAAAACTCACATATATGTATTCTGAACAACATCAGACACATCAGACAAAGCTGAGGAGCACATTCAATCCTGAAAGCTACAGTTTCTCACTAAAGCATGTAATATAATATAATATAATATAATATAATACAATAAAGTCATATAATATTAAACACATCTGTTCAGTTCAGAAGTGATGCTCTGTGATGACAGATGTGATGACATCATCGTAGTCATCATCCAATCCCTGCTCAGCCTGGGTGGGCGGGTTCATCACCATGGAGATGGGTGGGTCATTTCCTGCAATCAGAGCAGTTCAGAAAGAAATGTAGATAATTCATAAACTGAGACAAGTATCAATCATCCACAACAGAATTAATTGATTGATTGATGGGTGACTTTCTGTTACACTTGTAGAGGCCTTCATCAGACTTGGAAACACGGTGGATGGTCATGTGACCTGCAGGCTCAGTCCGCATGAGGGAGCCATCTTTATAGAAATCAGCTGGGAGGTTGGAGGTCTTTGTTTTACAGTGCAGAGTGACATCATCTCCCTCCATCACAGGGAGGACAGGACTCTGCAGGATCACTGATCCATCTGAACACAGAGACAAACTACAGCATTTCATCATTTACACTCAGCTTCATCAATACTAACTCCACAGTCTGATCTTACCAGTGACAGTGATGTTGATGCTGTTACTGGTTGCTCCCTCTCTGGACTCACACCAGTAAACTCCACTGTCCCAGTGTGAGGATGGAACTGATGTTACAGGAGGAACCAGCTGATCTTCCCCATTTAACTCCAGACTTAGCTCTGGTTTCTCTGGTTGTGTTCCTCTTAGTGTCCATCAACATCAGATTATTTCAGTGTTTCCCAGTGACTCAACAACTGCCCTCAACTCTAACTTTTCTATCAGTGTGGTTCTATCTTAATAATTAAAAGTGCGAGCCTGACAGAAGTTATCTAACCTTGGTTTGTTGTGCAGCACAGCGGTAAGCTCACAACTACAGAGAAATGACACTCAGGTTTGGTTTTGGTTTCTCTTCCACCTTTACACACAAACATACAGGCAGTTACTTAGACAGAAAGCATTTTTATTTTCATTTTTAAGTTTTTACTTACTTCAAAGATCTGCTGCTGTGTTTCTGTATAACCACGAGTGTTTCTGACGTGTTCACAGGAAACAGGAGATTTCATTTCTGGTAAGATTTATGCAGATAGTCACTGTGGTTCAGGAGCTACAGACATTTTCATTTGGGTGTAGTGGCTAAGTCTACTTGCTTTACATTACCTATCCGCTGTGCTGATTGAGCTGATAAACACTGAAGTTTGGAAGACAAGAACAGGACAATTGTACAAACATACAGATTGACAAAGGTTCGACAGAGTCACGAACAAAATTACAATGAATGTTAAGTCAAATATAAATATCAAGACAAGCATACAAAAAATAAGAAAGCAGTAACACATAATCATAGCAGTAAAGAGAGAAAAAAGGAGGATAAAAGAAAAGAAAAAGACAGAGGTGCATGTGCATGAAGCAAAACTCTGATGTCATAATATAAAAAATGACGCATATTTGAGGTCAGAAACCCTTTTCTTCCCCAGGATCAAACACCTGATGACATTGAAGCTGCTGCCTTCATACCTGAGTCACAGCCACTGCCAGTGTGAATAACAGTTAACTTCCTGGTTACATCTGCAGCATATTTGACTCCTACATTGGCTTCGTTTGAGGTTTGAGTTTTTATTCCAAAATAAAAATTTATTCCATATTAAAAATATGTCTACATTTTTTCACTTTTCACACCACAAAAAAGCAAGGCGGGGTATATACACTGCTCAAAAAAATTAAGGGAACACTTAATTGCCACAGTATAACACTAAATCAGTTAAACTTGAGGGATATCAATCTGTCCATTTAGGAAGCACAAGTGATTGTGCAATAAGTTGCAGTTTGGTTACATCACTATCTCAGTCTCTCTCCTCTGCTCTGCTGTTACGTCTATAAGCGGGTCTCAACGAGGGGATTCACATCCACCTGCTACATGACGCACATTTCCTTATTTGGACATCAGTCCTGGAGTTGGGGGTGTTCCCCAGAGATAAAACTGAACTACTGACACATGCAAAGTGCTCTCAAGGGACTCCATAATCTGTTGTTCCCCTTCTCCTTTCCACAAAGTTAGGTTGTAAAAAATAGGCAATAAATTAAAAGTGCAAAGCAATAATCACCTTTGAAGTTCTTCCCTATATGTTACAGATTGTACTGTCTCTGGGTTATGGGTGTATAAATAGGTAGAGGTCTGTCTGCAATGAGGCGATGAGTAAAGTTTTTGCTCAACAATCAGCGCAGTCGTCTCTGATCTGGGAGACTCCAGTTAGAGACCCGGTGTGGGGACCTCCTTCACAAGGTAGTTTATTCATGAACACTCATTGTAACACCTTAATTTTCTAAAATTAAAAATGTAATAAACACAAAAACTGGATTTTTAAGCCTCTTTCCACTTTTATTCAAATACAAATACAAATAATTTTGCTGCCTCAACAAATACAGATACAAATACAAACACTGGGCTCTCTAGTTCCAGTGAAACTGTCTGTTCACCGTTCTAAATCAATGCACTGACTAAATGAGTAACCGTAGCAACAGGGACACAGTCATAGCCTCCGTTTACAATTTATTGCAACATGTTAATAAGCTAACATCTAATTACAACAATGAGTGACTTAAACACTTCTTTTAGTCTATTTGGAGAACATGACAACTTTGATGACTGGGATTCAGCTGAATAAAGAGAAATTGAAAAGAAAAGGGAGAAACGGCACAAAGAGTTAACACCAGGAGAATTACCTTCAGTGCCTCATCCTCTGAACACCACTGGATGGTGAATGTAACACACAAGCTGCAAGAAGTACACTGCCCCTCTGCACTTACTGATACCTTGAATCACATAAGCGATCATCTCACATCCTACTTGCTGTTCAACTCGCTACTTCACACTGCAGCCAACAGTACACATGGCCTATCATTTGCTCATGAAAATCTTGACATTGATTTGTTGACAATGACATGGCTAGATAGCTAGCTAGTCTTGTTGTTTGAGTGTCAAATTATATTTACTGTTTATCACCCATACCAAATGTCATTGACTGAATATCTCCCACTGCCACGTCGTATCTGAGGTTCTTCCCATTGACTGGAGTAAAAAACAGTGTTTCCATTGCATAAAAACCTTTTGGGATGGTAATAATTAATCCAGGCATTAGTCAAACCCTCAGGTGTTACCAGGGAAATTGAGTTATGGCTTGTGAAGAACTTTAGATTTTGATTGAAAAACGCATGAAAATATAGTTAATGGTCTAAATTGTTTTCTTTGGCAAGTGACCATGTTATGATCAAGTGACCATGGTATACTTGGGATAATGTCCTTTGAGGTGTACATCATCAAGAATTAATGGGCGACAGGGAGGCCAGAACCATTGTCATCCATTAATTCCTGATAATGAACACCTTGTCAGGCCTTATCCCTTAGATATGTGATGGAGAATAAGATTTGTACTCATACAAGAGCATTTCAAAAGTCACCTTGGCCAATAGGTTACCTGACATTTGATTAGGTGAATGTTACCTGACATTAGGTTAAGTGAACGTTATCTAACGTTAGGTGGATGTTAGGTTAACTGAATGTTGCATGACCTTAGGTCAGGTGAATGTTTTCTGACGTTTGGTTTAGTGAACATTACTTAATGTTAGGTTGATTACAGCACCAACATGTCCCTGACGTCCAGTAGGCTTAATGACATTTGTCAAAGAAGTCTAGAGTTCGGGACTGTTATATTATCTGAGAGCTCATGATGACATTATCTTCTTTTGTCTGATCAACAGTTCAAGGCAACCAAAGATATTAAGTTTATTACCATGTATGACACATAAATATAGGAAATTATATAATTCACACAGGTGAACCTGAAGACAGGGTTTTCTTCCCGTATCCTTAGTTTTGTAAACTTGTACATTTGTTATTTACATTAACAATCAGTTTTTACTCAATCAACAGCCTTCTATGTTGCACCTTATTCTGCAAAACCAATGGCCCTTCAGAAACAAATTGAGATCAATTTGAACTAATTTTATTAAGAATCCATAAAACTAGGCTAAATACCTAAAATTAGCTAGCTACTAAATTAGCACTATAGAGTTGTCAGGTGGGAGGAGCTATTTCTGATGCCTCTGAGTTCCAGAGGTAAAAGTCCTGTTTTCCCCATAGTCAATGTTACATGATTCAGTTTGAGCACTTCTACAACTTGGATCGACATGAAACACAAAAATGAAAAATAAAAGAACTTTAAGGGTAGAAGTTAGACTCCCAAAGTGCATTTCTGTAGAAACAGCCAATCACTGAGTTTACAATTTGGTCACATGTGCAGCTAATGCCATAAATGCTGATTCAAAAGTTATTGTTCATAGCCCTCAGTTTGTAACGAAGCTCAGCATAGAACAACACTGTTATTAAGGCATTGAGAGGAGGCGGGGTTGACACTAACCTTCCTCTAAAACATGTTCAACATGATGCTGAGTGACTGCGTTGGTGGCTTTTTAGGGAACTCCCATGAGCAAAAGTTTTCCCACATTGCTCACACCAGTATGGTTTCTCTCCAGTATGAATGCGTTGGTGGCTTTTTAGATGGCTGTCTCTACTGAACGTTTTCCCACACTGTTTACAACTGTATGGTTTTTCTCCAGTATGAATGTCTTTGTGGAATTTTAGGGAGTTCTTGTGAGCAAAAGCTTTCCCACACTGGTCACAACTGTACGGTTTCTCTCCTGTATGTATGCGTTGGTGGCTCTTTCGATAAGTGTCTCTTGTGAACGTTTTCCCACACTGTTCACAGTTGTACGGTTTCTGTCCAGTGTGAATGCGTTGGTGAGTTATTAAGGAATTCCCATGAGCAAAAGTTTTTCCACATTGCTCACACTGGTAAGGCTTCTCTCCAGTGTGTATACGTTGATGGGTTTTTAAAGTACTGTCTGCAGTGAACGCTTTCCCACATTGGTCACAACTGTACAGCTTCTCTCCAGTATGAATGTTCTGGTGTTTTTTTAGACCACTGTCTGTTGTGAAAGTTTTCCCACATTGGTCGCAGCTGTACGGCTTCTCTCCAGTGTGAATGCGTTGGTGGATTTGTAGAGCACTGTTTGTGGTAAAGGCTTTCCCACATTGGTCACAGCTGTACATCTTTTCTCCAGTGTGAATGCGTCGGTGTATTTGTAGATTACCAAGAAGGGTGAAAGATTTCCCACATTGGTCACAGCTATACGGTTTCTCTCCAGTGTGAATACGTTGATGCATTTTTAGATGACTGTCTCTAGTCAAAGTTTTCCCGCATTGGTCACAGCTGTATGGTTTCTCTCCAGTGTGAACGCGTTGGTGCATTTTTAGATTATCACCTCTGGCAAACGTTTTCCCACACTGGTCACAGCTGTATGGTTTCTCTCCAGTGTGAGTTCTCTCATGAATCTTTAAATAAGTCGATGTCGGGAAGGCTTTGTCACAGTGCTGACAGTGGTGCTGTTTGAGTCCCTTTCTTCCTGTTTGTGTCTATGGCAACAGACAAACACACAGAAAGAGAGTGAGAGTAAGTGATATGACATGGTGGAACGAGTCATCTAAAACCATACATAATATTTAGATCGTGCCTGTGGAACCGTTAGCATTTTCAGATTAGGCTAACCCATGGTTGCTAACTTCAGAGGTAACACCCTTCACTTTTCCAGCACTTGGGGAAATAACAGACGTGACTTTTCTTGGTCTTGAGAAGCTGCAGCATTATCAACTGACACACTGCAGCCTGAACTGTACGTTTACTGCCAGACTGACTACTTACCGCTAAACTTTTCCTCTGCTCCGCTCGCATTCACCGTCACTTTTTCTGCCGCTTGCGCTTTCCCATTCGCTACGCACACATACTATGCAATGCTATATTCCTTAACCTTCCATAATGCTACCAAAAATTTCCCAGGCAACAACACAGAGGTTGACTCGTGTCAGAACAGCACTCCAGAGGCTCCCGAATGCTACTGATCTCCAAATGAATGGATATTTGGCATTATTTTTGGAATTAAAAAAATATTTTTTGGGCCTGGCAGGGGTTCTCCTTGTTATAGTTATAGGAAATATACTGATCCACTAAACATTCCATACATAAACGCTCAGTAAAGTTTGAGTACAGTAATAGACCCAGCAGTCTCCATCAGGTTGGGCGAGTTCAAAGTTGTGAAAAAAGTTGTGTTTGAATACACCTCCATTTTCACAGGTAATTTGTTAGTCTGTCCCTCACGCCACAGGAAATGATAGATTAATCCTGTAAGGCTGTTGATGTAGCACTTCTCTCCTTATGAAAGAAACACGGCGATTATTAGACCAATGAGAATTTGGTCGGACGAGAGCATATCGCTCAACGAATCGACCCGGATACTAAATCCCATAACAGACTACACATAAATACACCAGGCATACTGGCCTTGAGGTAACATTCGTCAAGCACAACTGGTCACAGCCATTGTGTTGTTGTTGAAATCAGCTAAATATTCAGCCATGACTTTGAAAATCTTTTAGATAAAAAACAAAGCTACACTTTCTGTACTCCAAAACAACAAACTCCTCCCGGCACTCCTCTCTCTCCAACTCTCTCACGGCTGAATATTAAGCTGATTTCGACAACTCAAATCTCGTGAGATTTCCTTGAGTGAGACTTGGTTAAACACAACAACAAACAGACAGGATCAAGGCAAAGGTAAAGACAAACGTTTTATTTCTCTCTCTCTCTCCATAATGTTGTCAGAGCCTGTCAGTGGCAAAAACAAGGTGGCAAATCTCAGACGGGATGTTTCCCTTTAAAAGCTTCATTTATACTCCTGAGCAGACATGTACAGCTGACAGCGGACACCACGGACAGGTAGTTGTTCTGTTTATACTACTTTCTGGGTCTGTTTGGAGGACGCTTCCCACACACACGCAGTAGATTAACGTCTACGGGAAGACAGCGTTCTGACTGTGTGGACACAACACGTTGCAGGTACACGGATGTCCACACAGAGCCGACGTTTACATCCTCTGATGATGAAATTTATGTCGCATGGACCCTCACGCACATGGAAAGTATAATCTAAGCTTCAGGCATGACCTCATTAAGCTGCATCCGTTCAGGAAGAGGGACCACAGTCAAAGCAACAAAACCATCTGCGTGATTATTTTGTCTCATCTGCAGGTTGCGCTCTTTGACAGGAGAAACATTTAGTACTGTAGGGATGTCAGAGATTCAGAGACTAATGTCAGAAAATAGTGAAAAATGTTGATCCAAGATGACGTCCTCAAATGTCTTGTTTTGTCTACAACCCAAAGATATTTAGTTTACTGTCATAGAGGAGTAAAGAAACAAGAAAATATTCATGTTTTCACCGCATTGTCTTTTAAGGACTTTATTAAATTATTATTGTCGTTTTGTTGATGATTCAGCACCGTAAGTACAGAATATCTTGTATTGTTTCAAGCAGTGGTGGCAGTATTCTGATCCTTTACTCAAGCCAAAGTACCAACACAGCAACGTAAAAATACTCCAGTATGAGTAAAAGTCCTGCATGAAAAATCCTACTTCAGTAAAAGAACATTAGGGTTGGAAACCAGTGATTTAATCTATTACAATGTGTTGTATTTTAAAAGCTTGTTATATTATCCACCGTGTAAAATCATCATGTCTGCAGCTACCGTTGAGGAACTGCCACTCAGGTCACATCAGTAGCTAACAGGCTAGCTAGCCCTGGTTGCTTTTAGACCCTGCTCTGGGTTTAGCGAGAGTACCCAGGCAGGTTATGTGAAACTGGACTGTGCAGTGTAATAATATGACTAACTCTGTGTTTTGGGTCAATAAATATTGCATTAACATGTTCTAACAGCTTTCGTTGTGATATATTGTTATAAACATGTAATAAAACAGTCACATGACTCATAACAGAAACGTGAGCAGCTGATCCCGCTGCTGTGATCTAACATTAGTTGATGTTAGTTAGACTGCTGTCAGTCCTTCACGCTGTGCGTTAGATTATAAAACTCTTGACTCCAACTGTAAGAAATACAGTTAAAATGAACAATAACATTTAGAGCAGATGAAACATTAAACTGTATAACAATAAATAGGTTTGAAGTGGAAGGTGTGCTCATTTTCCTTTTTTGATTTCTTTAATTATTTGTAAGGTTTCTTTTACTTATAATTTGCTGTTTTAGTTGAGACACTAACTGACCGACTGAAGTAAAGGATCTGAACACTTCTTCCATCACTACAGATTTGTTAAAAGCATCGACTACACGCTTCCTGTTAGCGGCGATGACGCCACAGTGAAGCTCATCTGACATTAACTAGAAAACACTCTTCTGAATAACTGACACACGGACCCTCCAGACTCGTCCTCGTGTCTTTAGTCTCATTATGAAGCCGGTTTTTATCATGAAGTCCTGAACACTGACCTGTTTATCGGTGGCAGCAGAGGGTGAACCTGGTTCTTCCCCTTTAACCGGGTTGTCGGTGTGGTTCTCCGGGTTCCGGTTCTCCGGGTTCTGGTTCTCCTCCGTTCTGCTCTTGCAGTGGTTGCGGTTGGTGAAGTCCAGCAGGTCTCCTCTCTGACTGATGGACTGTTCTTCTTCTTCTTTTTCCTGTTTTATGTCGGGTAGCACCCAGCGTGGAGGTGAATTACTACCGTCTATGTTGTTGGAGTTTTCTGTCCCCTTAAAACAAACAAGAAAAATAAGTTAATACATAAATTAAACAAAAGAAAATTACTGAACACTAAACTCTGCTTCAGATTTACTCAGTGATTGGTCCATGATGTTTGTTAACGTGTCCATGATGTCATCATCGTTTATCCCTCTGTGAGCTGGTATCCACATAAATGTTATCATATTATTCATATTTTCAAATCTGTACAGTCGTTCATATGAAACACTGATGTCACTAGGACGGAGCGAGGACGTTACTCTTTGTTTGGTGATGTTAAAAGTAAAGTTAAGTCTTGTTGTCGGCTTCCTGACTTCCTGACAGCAGCGGTGGTCGAGCGAGCTAGAGAGTGAATGAAGAGAGAGAGAGAGCGGCGTCGTAGCGAGAACAAAAGGAGTGAATCTGAGAAATAAAACGTTATTTTCAGAGACGCACCGTTACTGATATCGGATATCAAAAAGCTGGATCAGGTATCCATGACAACGGGCCAATCTCGTATCAGATACCATTATTTTAATAAATAACAATCCAGTAAGTTTATATCTTATTTGTAAGATTTTGTTTTACAACGTTGGGAAAGTTATGTTTAAGTCAAGTCTTGCACATAAAAGATGATCCCAGTCTCTTCCACACAGTGAGGCTTGTTAACTAAACACTAGTATCATGATCAATACTTGGTATTGACTAATACTGAAAGCTCAGGTATCAGTATCGGGACTGAAACAGTCAGATCAGTGTATCCCTCCTTAGTTTCTCAATGTTTCGCAGCAATTATGTTCTAAAGCAAAAATAAACACACCCACACCCTGCAGGAAGGTTTAACCTCGCTGTGTGAACGGTATTATTAACCTTACATAGAACAGCTGTGTTTAAAAAAGAAAAATAGTATTAAAAATAAGTAGCGGCTTTCTTTCACTCATTTCCAAAAACAAATGCACGAGAAAGCCGAGATGTTTACGACAACGAGGCGACTGTGCTCATGGGAAATGAAGTCTTCGTTCTGGGAATGCACGACAGAGACGCTGAAATCAACACAAAATGAAAGTTCCTTGTAGTGATTAATTAAAGGATCTGAATACTTCTGACGATAACTAGAAATCCTCCTCAGAAACATTTAAAATGTCTGATTTCCGTTTTTTTCTGCACACTCCTCACGAGAGGCGGGCTACATGATGCACAGAGGAATGTAAAACTCCTCAAAAACACAAAGTAAACAGATTATTTTCTACCTTTGTTCATGTTACTCACAACAAGCTGAAATCAGGAAACACTGAAACCTTTTTGTAGTTTTTACAGCCAAAAGAATCCCTGAACAGACTTTCTCTCCAACAACAGAATGAACAGATGATACACGGACCCTCCAGACTCGTCCTCGTGTCTTTAGTCTCGTTATGAAGCCGGTTTTATCATGAAGTCCTGAACACTGACCTGTTTATCGGTGGTAGCAGAGGGTGAACCTGGTTCTTCTCTTTTAACAGGGTTGTTGGTGTGGTTCTCCGGGTTCTGGTTCTCCTCTATTCTGATCTTGTAGTGGTCCTGGTCTGTGAAATCCAGCAGGTCTCCTCTCTGACTGATGGACTCTTCTTCTTTTTCCTGTTTTATGTCGTTTAGCGACCAGCGTGGAGGTGAATTACCGCCATCTGCTATGTTGTTGGACTGTGAACCAGAGTTTTGGATCCCCTTAAACAAACAAAGAGAAAATACATAAAAAACAATATTTCACTAAAAACGACTGATGGAGCAGACTGTCTAACCTCAGACTCAGTTCTTCCTCTTCAAGCTTCCCTCTTTTCCTCTTTATTGATTCTCGTTCAACAGTGTTTTTGTCAGTGACAAATGATCTGCTGCACTGATTCATCTATTTGACAGTGGTCACATGATCCTGACGGATGTTTGGAGGTAAAGTCAGCGATTCTAATCTGACACACTTTTTTTTTATCAAATTAACTGTATCGATGAACCAATCAATACAAACACTGTTGGTTTCTTCACATGGCGCCGACACGCAAACTGTTTTGTTTCGTCTTCAGCTGACGGACGACCGTCGAGTGAGACGTTGGAGCGCGTGGACGGACTGATTGATAACGTGCGAGAGGAACAGAAGTGACTCTACAGCTGACGCATCGATCCGGATTCCACCATATTTATCTTTTGGTCGTTGCCATGGCAACACACGTCCATCAATTCGGGGGGGGGGGGGCTTGGTGGGCGGCCGCCCGGCCAAAAAAATAAACGCCAAATATCCGTTCATTCAGAAATCAACAGCGCTTGGGAGCGTCTGTGTCGTTGCCATGGAAACTACAGGTTGCGTAACTCCTTTTAAAGGAATAGGGCAGCACCGGCGAGTGAGTGGTTAAGCAAGAGAGCGAGTGTCAGAATAGTGACGGTGAATGTGAGCGGAGGAAAAGGTTAACAGGAAGTTGTCGATCTGGCAGTAAACGTACAGTCAGACTACAGAGTGTCGTCTGTTGTTTCTCCAGCTGTGGAGGGAGTTAGCAACAACGGGTTAGCCTAACCTGACGACGCTACACAGGGAAATAGACCATTGCAGATATGTTAAACACATCAACTACCGGTGGCCTGTCAGCAGCCGTGAAGCCAGAACTGAAGCTCAGTGTCTGATATAAACTAGAAATTCTCTTCAGAAACATTTAAAATGGTGGATTTTTGTTTCTTTTTCTTTTGTTGTGCGTTCTCCCATGAGAGGCTGGCTTCTGTACTGCGCATGTGCTGCATGACACAAAGTAAACAGAGATTATTTTCTCGCTTTGTTCCCGTTACAAGGAGAAACCAGGAAACACTGAGAGTCTGGAAGTGTTTTAGTTTCCTTTTTTCAGACTTTCTCTCCAACAACAGAATGAACAGATGATACACGGACCCTCCAGACTCGTCCTCGTGTCTTTAGTCTCGTTATGAAGCCGGTTTAATCATGAAGTCCTGAACACTGACCTGTTTATCGGTAGTAGCAGAGGGTGAACCTGGTTCTTCTCTTTTAACAGGGTTGTTGGTGTGGTTCTCCAGGTTCTGGTTCTCCTCCATTCTGATCTTGTAGTGGTCCTGGTCTGTGAAATCCAGCAGGTCTCCTCTCTGACTGATGGACTGTTCTTCTTCTTCTTCTTCTTCCTGTTTTATGTCGGGTAGCAACCAGTGTTGAAGTAGACAAAACACAATATTTGAAGATGTCGTTATTGATTGTATTATCTTAACTACCCATCTATTGTTGTCTCATTAACTGTTTTGCTTTTTAATTATTTTGATGAGCATTAGTCTCCTAATCCATATTTACCATCCTGAACGTTTGTCTGTCACTTGTACAGCACTTTGATTTGTATCAAAGGTGTCATATAAATAAAGTTTGATTGATTGATTGAATGTAAAATTTAAAACATACATGTAATAATCAAGGCAGCAGTAACATTACAGAGCTACAACGAAACACAATAAATTAAACAAACACAGAAGCAATGCAACTGACGATCAGTTACATAATAATTACACAACCTATTTTACCATCAGTTTAAATGTTTTCAGGCACTTTTACAAAATATTTTTCCTTTTAAATAAATCATTTCTACAGACTGGACTCATTTCTATTAGCCTCTTAGCTTCAGCTCCGTTAGCATTAGCTCATTAAAAACTTCCGTCAAACTTTAAATGCTTTCAAACTCAGTGCGAACAAAAAAAGTAAAGTAACAAACATTAAAGTGAACAGTGAGCTAAAGCTAGCGCTGTTAGCTGTCCGGAGCTAACAGCGGCTAATGAGCTAACGAGTTAGCATCGGAGCTAGCACAGCATGCTAACGCAGGCGCAGTTCGGGTTTCTATTCGCTTCTGTTCGTGCTCGCTTCGGGTTTTAAACGTAAAACAGACACTTTAATGTGTTCATGGTGTGTTTTTACCTGCAGTCCTGTTGCTTAAAAGCTGAGAAATAGACTCATCTGTTAACGGAACAACACAATTAAAAAGAACACAGCGAACCAACGAGACTTCCGGTTAGCTTTATTCTCGTTCAAGTTTTCAGTTACTGAGATAAACTCGCCCCCCCCTACCGGCCAGGAGGGGAACAACAGGCGGCGTGTTTTTAGGTTTTTCACCATTAACGACTAGAGATTCAGCAGCCAGTCCTCATGATGATAACTGTATGATATTACATATAATGTTAATATTATCTTATATAATATATAAGATAATATTGCAGCTATTCAATATAAAAGCCCTGCAGAAAACTCGGGTGCTGTTGACCTTAACCTTCGTAAAAGCAACAATTTGATGGAGAAATATCCGGTTGCTGTTGCTGCCTGCGTTACAGATCAACCTGCAGCTCTCTGAGGTCTGATCAGGGTTGTTGGCTGTTTGTCTCTCCAGACTCAACATTAAAGGAGACAGTATGGAGAGAAATTAATCTCAGTACTGGTGACAGATGTGTGTTACATCATTTACAAATAAAACCTGATTTATAAATGTGTACAATGATTTGTGGGTAATTTATGGTGTTCACGAATGCATCGTCCAATCCACAAACACATACCAAAAAATCTAAACAAACGTAAAACTATTTTACAAATAAATATCATGTATAAATATGTACAACTGAAGGTTCATAGATCTGACTAAATGTTCTTGTGAAAAGCTTCTTGTGAACATAAATATCTAAATATATTTATTATATAAACTTATTTCAAGCACAGAGAGCTTTTTGTTCTGTTTGACAACATTTTGCAGTTGCTAATTTTACTTATTCTAAGCACAGACTGTATATATGATGATGTAATGTAACCAAAATCAGGTGAACGTGTGGTGCTGTGGTGTTGGGGAGTGATGGGGGGACGGTGGCTCCAATCTAAAATCTCACCCAGGGCACAAACACAACACAAGCATCAGGCTCAGCTCCAAAAAAAACCCCACCTAGGTGCTTACAATAACCAATGGTAGATGTATTTATTTATTGTTAGATTATGGATGTATTGCTTATGGTTCAGCAGCACAAACCTCATTAAAGAAGTTGGAGGTGGTGCCAGCTGAAGCTTTGAGACTCTGTTGTGGTGCTTTCAAAACGACTCCTGTGTCCGCTCTCCAGGTTGAGATGGTGAAATGCTGCTGCACGTCAGACACAAACAGTTAATGATGAACTACTGGGCAAATCTACAAGGACGTTCTGCAGATCAACATCCAACAACAACAGTACTTCTTCCATGTTGGGAGAGAGAAAGAGTCCAAAGGGAGTGTTTAGTGTAGAGCAGTGAAACTAAAGACATGTCATTAAATCAGAGGAGATATATCCCTACAGCGCCATTATCAGTAACCTGGTTGTTCCCCTCAGTCTCAGGTGATTTCTATATTCTGGAGAAAGTGCAGGTACATAAAGGTTTTGGAAATATTGCAGTTTTGGTTGAAGATACAAACATTATATCAAACATTTGTCCCAGTAAACACAGATGGATCCAAGGATCTGAACACAGGGACGACAGGTTTTGTTTGTAGTATAACAACCTTACAAGTTTCTGTTATCACATCATTTGTGACAGTCGAGATGATGCGGCTGCATTTTATACGAGAAGAAGAAGAAGAACTGAACCGGAAGTCTCATTGGTTCGCTGTGATCTCGAACTGGCGGCGGGATAATTGTATTGTTGTGCTAACACACGAGCTTATTTCTCATCTTTTAAGCGGCAGAACTGCAGGTAAAAACACACCATGAACACATTAAAGTGTCTGTTTTACATCAGCGAGCACGAGCAGAAGCCCGAACTGCGCCTGCGTTAGCATGCTGGGCTAGCTCAGATGCTAACTAGTTAGCTTATTAGCAACAGTTAGCTCCGTACAGCTAACCGTTAGCATCAGCTTTAGCTCACTGTTAACTTTAATGTTTGTTTCTTTACTTTTTGTTCGAGCTGAGTTTGAAAGAATTCAAAGTGGAGCTAATGCTAACGGAGTTGAAGCTAAGAGGCTAACAGAAATGAGCTCAGTTTGTAGAAAAGATTTATTTAAAAGGAAAATTATTCTGTAAAAGTGTCTGAAAACATGTGAACTGATGGTAAAATAGGTTATATAATTATTATGTTAATAATCGTCAGTTGCAGTCCTCCTGTGTTTGTTTAATTTATTCTGTTTTGTTGCTGCTTTGATCATTACATGTATGTCTTAAACATTACAATCAATCAATCAAACTTTATTTATATGACACCTTTCATTCAAGTCAGATACAAATCAAAGTGCTTTACAAGTGACAGACAAACGTTCAGGATGGTAAATATAGTATAGTATGGTAATATATAGTTAAGATAATAAAAGATTATACAATCAATATGAAATATATATAAAATCAAACTGAAAAATATCAGAAAATGATGAAAAATGTGGATCAGTGTTTGTTAAAGATCTTCAGTTTATTGTCACAGAGACTAAAGAAAGCAGAAAATATTCCCAGTCCAGTCTCTCTCTCTGTATGTGGCTCATTTTCCAGTAATAATTACAGCTGCAGTGACTGTTTCTCACTGAACTCGCTGCTCCTCCCGTCATTTAAATCTTCTTCAGAAATGATTAATTTCTTTTAAAAACCAAAATGCCAAAAGTTTGCAGTTTGCTGTCAAATGTGAGAGTTTTGTGTCGTACATGATAGTAAACTGAATATCGTGTCAAATCATTTGTACTGTTGATCAGACAAAAGAGATTTTAATAATCAGTGTTCATTATTGAGTAATCTGCTGATTAGTTTCATGATTAACTGAAAAATTTACAGACCGAGGTGACGTCTTCAAATGTCGTGTTTTTTGTACCTCGACACTGGTTGCTACCCAACATAAAACAGGAAGTAGAAGAAGAACAGTCCATCAGTCAGAGAGGAGACCTGCTGGATGGAGGAGAACCAGAACCTGGAGAACCACACCAACAACCCTGTTACAATGGAAGAACCAGGTTCACACTCCAACAACACAGAAGGTGTCAGTAATGCACCTCAACACTGGTTGCTGCTTGAAATAAAACAGGAAGAAGAAGAAGAAGAAGAACAGTCCATCAGTCAGAGAGGAGACCAGAAGACAGAGAACCACACCGACAACCCTGTTAAAAGAGAAGAACCAGGTTCACCCTCTGCTACCACCGATAAACAGGTCAGTGTTCAGGACTTCATGATAAAACCGGCTTCATAATGAGACTAAAGACACGAGGACGAGTCTGGAGGGTCCGTGTATCATCTGTTCATTCTGTTGTTGGAGAGAAAGTCTGAAAAAAAGAAACTAAAACACTTCCAGACTTTGTGTTCACTGAGTTTTCAGTCATAAAAACTACATAAAGGTCTCAGTGTTTCCTGAGTTCAGCTTGTTATTAATTCATGGTTTGTACTTCGGTTTTTGTGTCACAATTCTGAACATTTTTAGTACAGCAGAACAAAAAAACAAAGGAAGAAAATAATATTTTGGTCCTTTTTTATTTTAAAGAATGTAAACATTGAACAACTGTTACTGACACAGTTTAGTTGCTGCAGTGGAGTCTAACTGTATATAAAGTAGTGTAAACTAGCTAACTGTATATAAAGTAGTGTAAACTAGCTCCACCTCCAGCAGCTACAACAGTAACATGCTGCTCTAACACTGATGCTTCACTATTAATAATCTAATGATGTCATATATAATAATATATCAGTCAGAGGGACCAAACCACTACTTTTACTGCTTAATACTTATGTACTTTTACTGCAATACTTTAACTACATCAAGCTCATAATACTTATGTACTTTTACTGCAATACTTTAACTACATCAAACTCATAATACTTATGTACTTTTACTGCAATACTTTATCTACATTGTTCTCTCAGAACTGGTTCTTATGATGTACTGTATGACCACTTTACCAAGTCGTGAAATATTGGACAATTTGAACATTTGAGATATTCTTTTGGTTTTTTTTGTTTTTTAAATTATATTTATTTGTTTTCTCTTGTGTTTGTTTGTTTAAGGGGACAGAAAACTCTGGTTCACACTCCAACAACACAGCAGGTGTCAGTAATGCACCTCAACACTGGTTGCTACCCGACATAAAACAGGAAAAAGAAGAAGAAGAAGAACAGTCCATCAGTCAGAGAGGAGACCTGCTGGATTTCACAGACCAGGACCACTACAAGATCAAAATAGAGGAGAACCAGAACCTGGAGAACCACACCAACAACCCTGTTAAAAGAGAAGAACCAGGTTCACCCTCTGCTACCACCGATAAACAGGTCAGTGTTCAGGACTTCATGATAAAACCGGCTTCATAATGAGACTAAAGACACGAGGACGAGTCTGGAGGGTCCGTGTATCATCTGTTCATTCTGTTGTTGAAGAGAAAGTCTTAGAAAGAAGAAAAAACAAAGTTCTGATACACAAATCTGTTTTCAATTTTCAGATATTGGATCGTTTGAACATAATGTTTTATTTTATTTTTCATTTGTTTGTTTGTTTAAGGGGATCGATAACTCTGGTTCACACTCCAACAACATAAAAAAGGAAAAAGAAGAAGAAGAGGAATTGTTCATCAGTCAGAGAGGAGACCAGGACCACTATGAGATTGAAATGGAGGAGAACCAGAACCCGGAGAACCACACCAACAACCCTGTTACAATGGAAGAACCAGGTTCACCCTCTGCTACCACCGATAAACAGGTCAGTGTTCAGGACTTCATGATGAGTCTGGAGGGTCCGTGTATCATCTGTTCATTCTGTTGTTGGAGAGAAAGTCTGAAAAAAGAAACTAAACTAAACACTTCCAGACTTTGTGTTCACTTAGTTATCATTTTATAAACTGTAGTGGTGTAACGGAACCCAAAAGTCACGGTTCAGTATGTTCCTCAGTTTCAACGAAGCAACGTTATCCCTACGTGTCCCTGCGTTTGGGGCGCTGTGAAGCCCGCAGACCACGTCCACTGCAGAACTTTGCAATTTTCACCAGGTCTTATGTGTTCCCGGGCCCCTCAGAAATGCATTGGCGTCGGGGGTAATACTAATAATGTGGAATAATAAATGTGATGAACGTGCCCTCACACCTCACGTGCGTCGGAGGGAGCGGCAGCCGTGGAAGTCGGTAGACACAGCTCTGAATTGTCAGGATTATCAGACGCTGTGTGAACGGGTAAAATATTATTTCCTGTGTGCTGTACATGGCGCTGGAGATGACATATTGGAAATACTGTATACATTTGATGAACTATGTCATTTATAGTGGATATGCACAATAGTGGATTTTTTGCAGATATTTCCAACTCATTGTGGCTGATTGCTGATGCCGATATATGTACATATTTTTTCCAACTGGCTGAGGAGACTATTATGCATGCAAGCATAGATTGTACTGAGTATGATCAAGAAAGACAATATATGAAGGAAGAACTTAGTAAGACTGGAGTTCAGTAGTTCAGCAGCAGAGTTTTCATTGAGTTTATTAGACAGACAGGATTAATGTGTAGGATTTAATCTCTGGTCCACACTCCGGAGCAGAAGGTGGCGCTAATGCACCTAAAACGCTGGTTGCCAACCGCCGTTATAAACCAAAAAGAAGAAGTTTTTTTTCCAAACAGAGTGGTACATCCTGTCAGCTGAGGTGTTTCCTATCTGTGCAGCCGAACATAGCAGCTCCTCTGCGGACTGTTTCACCCTGACGGTCCCGGTGTTTCCTCCGCAGGCTCCACTTCACTCAGCTGCCCGTCAGACCCGCTGCTTCTTCCCACTTGAACCTTAATAACAAACCGGGGCTCGGTGCTCCGGTTGGATCCACACGGAGAGCCGGGGCTAACGTTAGCTGAGAGGCTAGCGGAGCGTTAGCCGCAGCATGACTAGAGGGAAGCACAGCCAGCTAGCACAGCCAGCTAGCCTCCGCTAGAAGCAGCAGCTGGTCTGACGGGCAGCTGAGTGAAGTGGAGCCTGCGGAGGAAACACCGGGACCGTCAGGGTGAAACAGTCTGTGGAGGGAAACACAGTCAGGCGGCGGAGGAGAAGGCGACATATCTGCCTCTCATAATCAGCAGAAAATGTTCATTTCAGGCTGATGCCAATATTTCATTTTAGAGCTGATATCGGCCGATACCGATGACGTGCCGATAATATTGTGCATCCCCAGTCATTCAGGCTTCACTTCCTGTTGCCAGTCAACATTACTATGTAAGTGCAGTAATACATTCACCAGAGGGAAACGGACGTACAGTTTGATGAATATTGGACATCGCATGTAGGAGATAACTGTCACTTTATGTGTCCACTGTGTGGCGCTGGAGATCACCCCTGTTGCTGTATGTTTTCAAGCTGGGTCCAGGGACTACCACGATCTGAATCTGCCACTGCAATTATATTACAATTCACTCACAATATTCTTTCAATAACAGACGAAGAATTCCAACAAAGACAATGTTACAACCAACCAAAACAAACATATTTAATCCAGGTATAGCATATAAATGTTCGCATGCCAACAAATCATTGGCAACTTTTTTCTTAGTTTGGAGGGCAGTTAGAAAATGCTGCAAATAAACCAGATTTAATGAAATCCTAAATAAAATGCCAAAAATTGAAATGAAACAAACAGATTGGTGATTGTTGACGACAGTCCTCTTCATTGTCTCACATGTTTCCGGTGCCGTCAGAGTTGAGGTCAGTGCGTCAGGCCTGGGGTCCGTTTCACAAAGCGGGTTTAGTGAAAACTCAGAGTCTGTTAACCCTGAAATGAGGGAAACTCTGAGTTTTCCGTTTCAAAAAGGGAGGTAACTCAAACCAGAGAAAGAGGGATAACTCTAGCCTGTTTCAGAGAAAGGGGTAACTTAAGCTCTCGGTCAGTTACCGTAGTAACAGACTCTATGAACCTAACCTGGTCGGGACCAGGTTTTTCTCAATGAACCTCGAGTTTCTCTCAGTCTCCGCCCTCTTTCAGAGCCACACACTCCATTTGATTTCCTTATACATTCAGTCAGCAGGCGAGTTTTGGCGTAGCCTAGTTCTGCCGTCTGTCATTTAAAAAAATCATTAAAAAAATCAGAGTCAGTATATTAGAAGTCCATTGGGCACAGTAGGTGGCGACTTTTTCACTAACATGGCATGTCCTTTTGATAACGATCCCGTGGATGAAGGTGCAGCATTACTGCGCAGAGAATTAAATATTCGTTGAGAGATGGTTATCAGTCCGCGCATAAATGTTCTAGCATTTCCAGACAATTATCTTTTTGAGACCGTTTCACGTCACAGTCCATCATCTACATACACAACCTAATCCGTCCTTACATTTGCAACATTACCAATCGTAGTCATGCTCTCACATCCCAGCAGATATTGTGTGTTGCGCTGCGTTTCTTTGCAAATGGTTTGCAAAAGTTTTTTGTACAGTGTCGGAGCCAGCCACTGGCCTTCCTATAGTCTGGCTTAGGGCCAGCTCCTCTGCCTCCGTTAGAGGTGGCGGTGCTGGACCACCACCCGTTTTACGGGCATCTGCCTTCTTTCTGTTGGCTGAGTAGTTGTGTTAGTCTGTGTTAGTTTAAATAGGCTTAATTATTTAACAGAACATGATGTAGATGAGAAGACATTTATGTGTGTGAAACCAGCATTATGTTGGGGATAAAACAACTGCTCAGTCAAACAGCCACTTAATATTTACTTTACAATGTAAAACATGATCAAAATGAGGTTCCCCCATGAGATTATTATCGAGGTTTTACTTTTTGTGTTGCACTTCTTTCTGAAAACATGTTCAAACTCACTGTATTATCGCATTAAGATGTCTAGTTCTAGTGGGGCGAAAAACGCAGCCCTCCTCTTCCCCGTTGCCATGGTGACTCGTTGAATCGGAGCTCAATTGATGCTGGCTTTTTATAGTTGTGGTGCACGCGCTTAACTCCAGGTGAAACTACTCCGAGTTGATTAAACTGACTCAAATCAGCTGTTCTGGAACCGGAAACTTACAGTTTCTTATCTCAGAGTAGATCAACTCAGAGTTCAGGATTAGACTCAGAGTTTGTTGAACCTGCTTTGTGAAACGGACCCCTGGACTCTGAAACAGCTGTGGCCTGAACACAAATGGCCCACCGCTAAGCAAACTGTCTTTAAGAGACATCCAGAGATATCTTCCACCAGTTTAAAAAAAATGTAATTTGAAAACAAAAAGGCCTGAAGGGGACGCTGCAACATTTTAATATGTTTGATTTAGAAAAATATTCATTTTGTGTTCTAGATCCCCCACATTAATGTTATTATTATTATTATTGTTGCAGTTAGTACAATTAGATGTTTTTCTTTAAAGATCAAGATTTTTTATTTATGACATCATGTAAATTTGTTTTTTTATGAATCATTCTCTCTTTATACAAGTATGAAGCAATGATGATATCAAATCTATTTGAAAAAGGAGTTTATTTCACAGGATGATGAATGAGGCTTTACATTTATGACAATTGTATGAAGTACGATGCGTTATAAACCACATTTGATTTTTAAAAGTTGTATTTTTCCTCCTTTACATGAGCTGAAATGCATCCTGTAGGTATTTTTTTTGTGTGTTGGATTGTGATCGAATTCAACTGAAATTAAGTTTGTCGTTAAGTGTTACAGTTTGTATCATCTTGTACAAAGTGGTCGGTAGCCTAATGATTTGTATTTATCTTGGTTCTTTGAAGGAGAATGGTGCTGCTATTGCTAATGAGGCAATTAATGGCAACATGAGTGAGGGGGTCACAGAGAGGCATGGACGCAGACACAGCGAGTGGTTTGGGGAAGAACATCTCGTGGATTATTTGTTGTCACACCCATTCCACAGTTTGGATTACGCAGTAAAGATGAGGATCAAGACTGCTGGACGACCAACTCCACAGATAACCATGATCAAAAATGCTAGACCAGGTCAACAGAAAGATTCAAAACTGACTAAGGTCTGGTATGAGAGATATTCTTGGCTAACGGGCAGTCCCACAACTAACCGCTTGTATTGTTGGCCATGCCTTCTGATGGGGAACCCTAAAGCTCACTTCAACACTTGGTCTGCTCAAGGATTCTGTGATGTTAAGAATTTAGATAGGGCTACGAAAAGGCATGACAAGTGTTTCGAGCACATCAGTGCGAATAGTAAGCTGAAGCTTTTTGGTCGGGTGCCTAACAAAGAGTTGGTTGACGAGGGAACGCGTTTGCAGAGAGCAAACCACAACGTTAAAGTGAGACGAAACAGAGATGCCTTAATCCGTCTGATTGATGCGACGGCTTATCTTGGAATGCAAGAGCAATCTTTTAGAGGGCATGACGAGAGGCAGGAGTCCGCTAACAAGGGCAACTACAGGGAGTTGGTGGACTTGATAGCACGCTATGACAACATATTAGCAGAGCATATTGAAAATTCTGGTGTTTTCTCCGACCTGTCTAAAACGATTCAGAATGATTTGATATCAGCAATTGCATCAACAATTAAAAGTGAGATCAAAGGAGAGGTGGATGCAGCTCCTTTTTTTGCTTGGCAGATTGACGAAACAACTGATGTGAGCTGTCACTCTCAGTTGTCTGTTATTGTCCGTTATATAGACGATAATGGCACAATTCAGGAGCGCTTTTTGGGCTTTTTTGATGTGTCCAGTGGACGGGATGCCCAGTCCATTTTTGAGTTATTGCAGTCAGAAATGTCTGGTTTTAACTTTGAGGAGAAGCTCATTGCACAAACTTACGATGGCGCTGCCATTATGGCATCAGATCTTAACAGTTTGCAAGCTAAGGTGCGAGCAGTTGCCCCCAGTGCAGTCTTCGTGCATTGCTATGCACATCGCCTTAATCTTGTTCTTAGCCAAGGATTGAAAAGCATCCCCAAGGCCAAGATTTTCTTTGCTACTCTTGGTGGGTTCAGCTCTTATTTTTGCAAATCAACCAAAAGAGTAATGATGCTGGAAGAATCTGGGTGTTCCAGAGTGCCAAGAAATGAACCCACACGTTGGAACTTCACCTCTCATATTGTCAACACAGTGGCTCTTAACAGAGACAGCCTGATAGACACATTCACTCGCATCATCAATCATCCCTCAATGGATGATGAGTCTGTAAGAACAGCAGATGGGCTGAAAACAAAGTTAGAGAACTTTGAATTTATGTTTTTGCTTTATACAAGTGAGCAGATTTTCTCTGAGACAGACGTCATGTTTGACGTGTTGCAGAAAAAAGCAATGGATGTTTCACTTTGTAAAAGGAGTGTTGAGAAGCTCATGGACACTTTGGAGGAGCTGAAGTCAGAGGAGGCATTTGAGAGGATTTTCAGTAGAGCAGCAGATGTTACAGAGGATCCGGAGCTTGTGCACAGAAGGAAACGTAGACAAGGTAATGAGGATCCCAGAAAAGTTTATAGGCGACTGTATGACTCCATCCATACAAGTGTTAAAAGTCAGATCGGTCAGCGGTATCAAAACCTTGAATGTTTGAGATTCATGGAGCTTCTAGATTTTGCTAAATTCCAATCGTTCAGGACAGAATTTCCCTTGGATGCATTCAGAAGTCTGACAGATAATTACAGCCATTTCTTTGACCTGGTAAAACTGAAGACAGAGTTGCAGGTGTTTTACAGCGACAAGGAGATCCAAGGTGGCAGCATTAAGCTTTGCGATTCATTACAGTCAATGAAAGCCAGTGGACTGAATGATGCGATGCCTGAATTGTACAGACTTATGTCTCTCATTGCCACAATTGGGGTTACGTCTGCTGGGGTTGAGAGGAGTTTCTCTTGTCTGAAAAGACTGAAAAGCTACACAAGGAACACAATGGGACAAGAACGACTGAAGAACTTGGCAATCCTTGCAATCGAGAGGAAGATTCTAAAATCTCTTAGAAAGAATCCTCACTGGTACGAGAATACCATAGACATCTTTGCTGCACAGACCTCTAGAGGAATGGACTTCTCTTTCAAGTAAATTTGTCACCCAGTCCCTTTAGCTGGTCCTGATGACAACAGCCACTCTACCCCTCTATCTGCGTCTGGCGACAAGTCACTCTGCCCCTCTATCTGCGTCTGACGACAACAGCCACTCTACCCCTCTATCTGGTCCTGATGGCAACAGCCATTCTGCCCCTCTATCTGGTCCTGATGGCAACAGCCACTCTACCCCTCTATCTGGTCCTGATGGCAACAGCCACTCTACCCCTCTATCTGGTCCTGATGGCAACAGCCACTCTACCCCTCTATCTGGTCCTGATGGCAACAGCCACTCTACCCCTCTATCTGGTCCTGATGGCAACAGCCATTCTGCCCCTCTATCTGGTCCTGACAACAACAACCACTCTACCCCTCTATCTGGTCCTGATGACAACAGCCACTCTGCCCCTCTATCTGGTCCTGATGGCAACAGCCACTCTGCCCCTCTATCTGGTCCTGACAACAACAACCACTCTACCCCTCTATTTGGTCCTGACAACAACAGCCACTCTGCCCCTCTTTCACGGTCCTCAAGACAACAGCCACTCTGCCCCTCTATCTGGTCCTGATGACAACAGCCACTCTGCCCCTCTATCTGCTCCTGACAACAACAGCCACTCTACCCCTCTATCTGGTCCTGATGGCAACGGCCACTCTGCCCCTCTATCTGGTCCTGATGGCAACAGCCACTCTGCCCCTCTATCTGGTCCTGATGACAACAGCCACTCTGCCCCTCTTTCACGGTCCTCAAGACAACAGCCACTCTGCCCCTCTTTCACGGTCCTCAAGACAACAGCCACTCTGCCCCTCTATCTGGTCCTGATGACAACAGCCACTCTGCCCCTCTATCTGGTCCTGATGACAACAGCCACTCTGCCCCTCTTTCACGGTCCTCAAGACAACAGCCACTCTGCCCCTCTATCTGGTCCTGATGACAACAGCCACTCTGCCCCTCTATCTGCGTCTGACGACAAGTCACTCTGCCCCTCTATCTGCGTCTGACGACAACAGCCACTCTACCCCTCTATCTGGTCCTGATGGCAACAGCCACTCTGCCCCTCTATCTGGTCCTGATGGCAACAGCCACTCTGCCCCTCTATCTGGTCCTGACAACAACAACCACTCTACCCCTCTATTTGGTCCTGATGACAACAGCCACTCTGCCCCTCTTTCACGGTCCTCAAGACAACAGCCACTCTGCCCCTCTATCTGGTCCTGATGACAACAGCCACTCTGCCCCTCTATCTGGTCCTGATGACAACAGCCACTCTGCCCCTCTATCTGCTCCTGACAACAACAGCCATTCTACCCCTCTATCTGGTCCTGATGACAACAGCCACTCTGCCCCTCTATCTGGTCCTGACGACAACGGCCACTCTGCCCCTCTATCTGCTCCTGACAACAACAGCCACCAAGCCCCTCTTTCATGGTCCTGATGACAACAGCCACTCTACCCCTCTATCTGCTCCTGATGACAACAGCCACTCTGCCTTGTGACCTTACAAGATCCAAAGAAAAGGTGAGTATTAATAGCTCAATTCTTCTCTAGTGCTTTTTCATTCACTATTAAACTGCCAAAACTTGATTTGCAGGGTTTCCGCCAGTGTATTACAAGCCCGGTGGCCCGCTGGGCCTAAGTGGACCCCCCGCTAGGCTTAAGCATCAGGGATTTTTTTTTAATGTATTGAGCCACTAGCTCAGCTGCAGCACAGGTGACTGTCAAAGCTCCAGCAGACTCTCTATGTCTTCAGCGTGGACACGAAGAGCCTGACAGCAGCCACTCATGGCTAATTATTTTGCTTGCATTTCTTCTTCGTTGTGATCTACAATTGCCGTCCATCTGACGTCACCAGTTTGTTCAGCGCCTCTATAAGGATGTAGTGGCACTCTGTTAGTGGTGAGATAAAGTAGCTGAATCTATTCTGAGCAGTTCTATGTTTATGTTCATTTCTTTTGTTGTTGAAAATACAGCATTCCAAGACTCTACATTGTCAGATTCTTTGACTCTACTGTAGTTGTTGATTTATTTATTTTTTGACATGTTTTGAATAAAGGACTTATTTATAACAACACATTATGCAGTCATCTGCGCTGTCTTAATGTAGGGCCTTATGGAATCTGTTACAGCTTTTTAAATTCTAAATTCCACAATTCTGTCCGTGATTCTGTTATCACAGAAACTTCAGGGCTCTACCTTAATGCTGCCATCAGTCTTGGACGCTTGGCCCCATCAAGAGGTACTTGCCACCGGGCTTAACTTTTCTGTGGGAAACCCTGATTTGTGTTGATATTTTACTGACTAGACTTTTTCTGACCTTATAAGATCCAAAGAAGACAGCCAGCCTTTACTTCTCTGTTGGTCTTGGAGGACTGGATGCAACAACAGGCCTCACAGGAGCGATGAAGATAATCCCCAAACATGTAAAGTGTGTGGCGAACCCTCCCACATGTAGAAGAACTCATGAAACAATTCCTTTTTTGCTTTGTTTTTTTAATAATTCCAGATTTTCACAGTTTTTGTTTTTCCTTTTTTAAATCAGAGGGTCTTGTGTTAAATTCCCACTGTAATGTACTGGGTGCCGCCCCTCATTGGATGGGGATAAACTTTGGGTGCGTTACCTTAGTTGTTTAATAAGTTTGCATTACTAATTGGATTATTACCACATATGAGTTCTTATGTGGATCACGTATCTGTCGTAGTCGTTCGCAGTGGCTCATTCTCATAATTCCCCATGATGGTTTTAACCTGACACCTACTGACCATTTAATAAAATTGCACCCACTGTTTTATTATGGGTGTTTGCCAATGATGATGTTGTGATAATTATTTTGATATTTCCTTTGTAGCCTAAAAAGAGAGCTGGTGTGTTTAAACTATTTTGTCAAGGATAATGGCCAGCTGTTTACTTATATGTATATTTTAATTATCTTAACAGAAACCACACACTACTTAAAACATGGCCTGGTCCACCTGTACTTTTGATAATGCATGTTGGGAATAAAATATTGGAATTTGAAGTAAACTTCATTTGTCTAATTGGAAATCAGGCCAGCTTGGATTCAGCCAGTAACTGGTCATCACCAGTCACCACATTTTCCCTCACAGGTGTTGAACACCAGCCTGCTTCTTATTACATCTGACACCCTTGATGAATACTGTTCTGTAGGTCTGTATGGTTCATCTGGAGACAAAAATATTGAATAAAATTATGTTTTTAAGAAATCTTGTAAGCCGTTGTTTTATTGCTTCATGTTTCGTTGAACATAAGATAGATGTAAGTGGAAGAAGTAGTGAACTAGTGAACTAGTTCACTAGTTCACTACTTCTACTATCTGTAGAGTAAAACTTGCCACATTTGGCGAGTTTTGCTCTGCACATTATTTACTTGTAAGCAGCATGTTACTGTTGTAGCTGCTGGAGGTGGAGCTAGTTTACACTACTTTATATACAGTTAGCTAGTTTAGTCCAGTGGTTCCCAACCTAGGGGTCGGGGCCCCTCCAAAAGGTCAGCAGATAAATCTGAGGGGTGGTGAGATGATTAATGGGAGAGGAAAGAAGAAAAAACAAAGTTCTGATACACAAATCTGTTTTCAGTTTTTGGACTTTTTCTCTAATCTTTGATTTTTGCTGAAATATTGGATCATTTGAACATTTATTGAAATGAAAGCATGTGAGAAGTTTAGAGGGAAAAATCACTATTTGGTGGAGCTGTTAACAACTCATAGACATGTGAAATGTGACCCCGACTACACACTGCTTTTTGTAAGACGTCAAAAGACAAAAAGGTTGGAAACCACTGGTTTCATCTTTAACAATGTGTTGTATTTTAAAAGCTTGTTATATTATCCATTGTGTCAAATCTTCATCTGAAAAGTAACTAAAGCTGTCAAATAAATGTAGTGGAGTAGAAAGTACAATATTTCCCTCTGAAATGTAGAAAGTAGCATCACATGGAAATACTCGAGTATACAACATCTAAAAATCTAACTACATCTAAAAAATCGTGCCATATTATTCAGTACTATTTTAATGTCACTGCACTGGTGACCAGTTAAATTTAGAATTGATTTTAAAATTTTCCTGTTTGGTTTTAAAGCTGTAAACAGCTCCAACATATATCAGTGGCCTGAGCTCTGAGGTTGTGGGATAACCTCCCTCTCTATGTTCGATCAGCTCCCAACATCAAATGTTTCAAATCAAGGCTTAAGACTCACTTGTATTCTTTGGCTTTTTAGGTGTGTTTATATGTTTTTTCTGTTTTGTCTGTATGTCATTCAGAACTGCTCTGTATATTTTATTTTTTTGTCTGTGTAAACCACTTTGTTCACCACTGGTTGTTCTTAAACTGTGCTATGTAAATAAACTGACTTGAATATCCAACAGGAAAAAGACTTAACTTTCAAGCAGTGGTTGGCTGATTAATGTCAGTTTTAGATAATCGCAGGCCCAAGCCCCCAGGAACAGCGCCGGGCTGTGAAACCAATTTGACACAGCGGCCAAACCGTGTAATTACAACATCACATGACGCTGTTGAGCCCACGAAGACTTTTTCCCCATAGACTTACATTGTGAAAGAGATGTCCGTTAATCAGCAGATACATTTTTTTGAGCATCACAACCCGATCACATTTCAAAAGCCTAAAAGAGCCGCACGATTGAATTGTTTTATCCCCATTCAAGTTAGCCGGAGGGCTAACAGGAAGTAGCCGGCTTGGCCAGCGAAAGTCACTAGTGCGCTCGCTCTATGGGCCTAATGATCCCAGAAGATCCGGGTGATTTTATGTGCAGAAGTTGAACTTTTTTGGTGTCATGTGCCACTGAGCAACTTTCATGGGAACGGACAAGGCCCCGCCTCCGACGCCGTATCCAGTTCTCTTTATACATCCATGCGTGGGCCGATGAAACAGAAAATGTCTGCAGGAAACCCTGCGAGTGACCTGCTAACAATGTTAGTGCTCCCCCCTGGTGTCAATTTCATTATTCTACAGGCAGACATAAGTGGGTGCTGTGGGTATGGAACTAGCTTCCTGCTAACAGTTAGCATGTTAGCTCTGGGACCGCAGTGTTTCCTAGCGGCTTTCCCGGCCTCCGGTGGCTCCTGCCTGCACTGTACATGTTAAGATTGGCTAATTAAATATATCGAGCTCTGACAGCTTGGAATTTAAGTCTTACCATTTTTTCTCAGGTAACATGCAGTTCAGTTTTATTTATATAGCACCAAATCATAACAAAAGTTATCTCAGGGCACTTTTCACATAGAGCAGGTCAAGACCAAACTCTTTAACATTAACATTACGTCCAGCATCGGCACAAAGAAACAAACAGACCAGCCTGGAGATCTGTGGCTCCTGTGACCAAGGAAAGTCAGGCAAAAGTTTAACTTATAGCTTATAGTTATAGTAACTTAGAGGGTTTGAAACTAACATTTTCACCACCTTCACAAAACCGTCCCGAGGCGTATTTTTGTATCGGTTCCTGTGTGGATGACATGATGCAGCCCTGCCGCCACCTTCATCTGCTGCTCCGGCCCACCTCTCACTGGCTGCACGCTTTAAACATCCTACTGTGTGCAATACACTGACATTGTTTATGTATTTATTATTTATGCAAGTATTTACAAATGTTCGTTCTCTCTCGGAAACAAGGAGGTGCTGTTATGATTAATGCTGCTGTTTTTTATTCATTTATTTTAAGTTTTTTGATTACTTGTGGACATTTTTTAAAATTAAAATAATTAGTAGTCTCCAGATCTACAAATTTTCAAGGCATTAAAATATTTGTTCTATCAAAGACTATAGGAACATGCCAATAAACTGAAGTATGTGGCTCATCAATCAATGTCAGAATAATAACTCAGTGGCAGCGATAAAGGATGGTCGGGGGAAAAGGGTTTCTCCAAAATTAGTTTGCCCACCCCGAAAATGGTCAAAGAGAAATAACGGAAGCATTAACATTAATAAAAAGTGGGCGTTTTATCTCACAAACTCCTTCAATAATGTCAGAAGGCTTTTAAATATAAAACAGCTGGCAACAGAGAAACATATGAAGGGAGCGGTGCTCCCCCTCTAAGAGGACTTCGGGGCCCGAATGTGGGTCTCAATGATTGTGCTGCACCACTAAGATGTGTATGAATGGGTGAAACCAGACATGTAAAATATGTGGATTGATATGGAATCCTTGAGACATTTTATTTGTGAGCTATAAGGCAGCCGGGTTAGAGGTTCAAAATTATTTCATTGTGTCAAATACTCAGGACACATGTGAGTGAGGGGACTGGACCAGCTTGTTAAGCTCCTCGAGGGGGACACAATGCAGTCTTTTAAAAACTTGAAAACAAAATACAACTTAAAACAAAAAAAAAGGAAAATCTAAGTGCAAGCAGGGGCTATTTGAGTGTGAAGGCAGGGTTTGAAGGAAAGAATTACAAAATCTGAACATGTAAATAAAAGACAACGTTTTTGAATAAAGACAGGAAAAAAGCCCCAAATAATACTAAACCTATTAGTGTGTTGTTTATAGCAAGCAAAGTGATTCTTAAACACTGGATCCCTTAGGATGGTCCCACATTGAAGGATTGGCACGAGGAAATATCGAAAACACTGGAAAGACTTAACATTTGCCCTGCATGACAATATGTGTGGATTTATTAAGATGTGACAACCTGTGGTTGATGTGATGGATCCACCTGGACTCAGCTTCATTCTGGGACAGAGACTGGCTGTGACCAGTTGCCCTGTGCATGACGTATGTGACCTCAAGGCTGGTATGCCTGGTTTGTGTAGTGTATGTAATTGTGAATCAATACTCCTGATGAGTAATTTCTTGCAACAGTTGAGCACATTTGTCATTATGTGACAGAACTGCAAATAAGAACATTTTAAGAAATGGATCCTGCATTTCCCATAATGTAACTTTATAACGGGTTTGTTGACTAATTATAAACGACGTCAGGGCCCAGTGCAGCTGGGTAGTAATACTTTAGTCCAACTTGGACACTGAGGGTTATTTTCCACAGACATGATCTACATGCTCCAAATGTCATCTAACTTACTCTCACTCTCTTTCTCTGTGTTTGTCTGTTGCCATAGAAACAAACAGGAGTAAAGGGACTCAAACATCACTGCTGTCAGCACTGTGACAAAGCCTTCACAACATCAGCATATTTAAAGATTCATCAAAGAACTCATACCGGAGAGAAACTTCACCGCTGTGACCAGTGTGGGAAAGCTTTCACTCTTCTTTGTAATCTAAAAATCCATCGGCGCAGTCACACCGGAGAGAAACCGTACTGGTGTGAGCAATGTGGTAAAACTTTCCCTCGTGGCAGTGCCCTTAAAAGCCACCAGCGCATTCACACTGGAGAGAAACCATACAGCTGTGAGCAATGTGGGAAAACTTTCACGCAAGCTGGAAGTGTAAAAATACACAAACGCATTCACACTGGTGAGAAACCATACAGCTGTGACCAATGTGGCAAAGCTTTTTCTACAGATGGTTATCTAAAAATACACCTACATATTCATACAGGAGATAAAACGTACAGTTGTGACCAATGTGGCAAAACTTTCGCTACAGATGGTTACCTAAAAATACATCAACGCACTCACACTGGAGAGAAACCCCACTGGTGTGACCAGTGTGGGAAAACTTTCACTACAGACAGTTATCTACAAATCCACCAACGCACTCACACTGGAGAGAAACCATACCAGTGTGACCAATGTGGGAAAACTTTCATTACAGATGGAGATCTTAAAAAACACAGACGCACTCATACAGGAGAGAAACCGTATAGCTGTGACCAATGTGGGAAAACTTTCGCTACTGACGGTAATCGCAAGGCACACCAACGAATTCATACAGGAAAGAAACCATATAGTTGTGACCAGTGTGGGAAAGCTTTTATTACGGACAGTAGTCTAAAAAAACACCAACGCATTCATACAGGAGAGAAACCATACAGCTGTGATCAATGTGGGAAAACTTTCACGTATGAAAATAATCTGCAAATCCACCAGCGCACTCACACTGGAGAGAAGCCGTACTTGTGTGACCAATGTGGGAAAACTTTCACTGCAGAAAGTGAGCTTAAAAAACACCAACGCGTTCATAGTGGAGAGAAACCATACTCGTGTGAGCTATGTGGGAAGGCTTTCTCACAAGACAGTAGTCTAAAATGCCACCAACGCAGTCACACTGGAGAAAAACCATACTGGTGTGAGCAATGTGGGAAAATGTTTGCTCAGGTGAGTACCCTAAAAACCCACCAACGCAGTCACTCAGCATCGTGTTGAACGTGTTTTAGAGGCAGGTTAGCGGTATCCCCCTGCCTCCTCTCATTGCTGTAATGACAGTTTTGTTCGATCCTAAGCTTCTCTACAAACTGAGTTTGTGAGTCATAGTTGTTTTTTTCATTTTTGAGTTTCATGTTGATTTTGAATAAAATGTGTTGAATGAATTTTGAACCTCAAAGCTACATAATTTCCCTTTTAAATGATTTTACCATCACTGTTTTTCTCTATAATCCATAAGTCATTGATATTGGTGCTGTTGGCCTTTGTTATTATTAGCAGCCCCCCCCCAGAAAATGTACAGCTCTGACTGTGTGTCACATCACAGGGTGGGCTTTGGGAGATTTTTATGAAGTCAAAAGTCATAATATCAGTGAAAATGGCAGCTACAGATTTCTTTACTGAACATTAAATAATTAACAGTGCTGCAAGCTAACCGGCTAATGTTAGCCCTGAGTTTAAAGCCTTTTTCGTAACATTTCCTCATTCTATATTGCTATTAAATTCAATATAGTGTTAATATATTTCATTGAATTATAATTATTGATAAGGGAGCAATATGATCTTAAACAAACACTTGCCATAACTTGCCAATTCTTGCTGTTATTGCTGTAAATTAAATGTGTTATTGGTCACCTTTCTATTTTAATATCATGTTGTGATAATGTATTATTATTAGTTTACCACTGGGACTGGTGTGTACCCACCGCTGGGCCCCAAACCCCATTACCAGTCTGCTGTTTCCTGTCCCTGTGGTAGGTTGATGTGTATAAGTTCAGTTAAAAACACCATAGTGTGTTTGTTTTTGTTGGTAATTGTACGTAGTCCTGATAACCACAGCGAATGCTTTTGTGATGATATGTTTGGTTTTAATTTGGGTAGAGTAATTTGTTGAGCATGCTGTGACTTTGGTCATTTGATTTTAGCTTCATATTAAATCTTCGTTGTGTCGCCTGGCAACCAACAGTTGGCTCAATTATTTCCTTCTTTATTTTAGTGTTTCCTTGACTTTGTTTCTATGACACTGACTGTGTAAGATCTTATATCATTCTGTTATTAACATAATAAATGGCTGGTTCAAGCCAAAAGGGACAGTTTGTGCCTCATTTATCAGACTGTCCTTGTTTCTTGGTTTTAGCATTTATTTCTTTAGAACATCCAAACGCAGCACAGAAGTCTGGTATTCTCTACTGCAGAGAGCAGCCAGAACCCCGATCCAGTGAGGTGGCTGAGACGCATCTGTAGGAATTTATGAACTCAAATTGTTTTATGACCTTAAGAGGGAATTATGAATTATTGTTGCACATGATTCAAATATGAAATTATTCATCCATCGACACAAGTCATATTAGTGTATGTATAATAATAATAATGAGATGGTCTCTCCTGTTGGCCACACAAGAGAGGTCAATTAGAATTATGATTGTAAGAATTTGTGCACTCAGTTAGCTTTATGATTTTATGTGGGAGTTGTATTGTGCACAACTCCAACTTGAAATTATTTGTCCAGCGACATAATGCACATTAGAGTAAGTATGATAACAGGGAAATAGTCCTCCTTGTTGGTCACACGAGAGGTCAGTTAGAATTATGATTGTTATTCATCTTAATTGTGATTTTGGGTAAAAGGTCTTCTAAGGTTAAGCACAAGAACACAAACATGTCCACTTTAGTTACATACACGTTTATTACTATAATACTTGGTGTTGAGGAGTTTTCAGACTCTGCGTGACGACCTGACGAGTACTTTGAAGCACACTGGGACTTTCAAGGTACAATGTGTAAGATTTGGCCAGAATTTTAGTTTAAAACATTCAAAAAATTAACCAAAATTATCAACGAAATGTTCAACAGTTTTGACATTATGTCAAAGACCTATGTGTATTGTGTTGAAATTAGCATGCTAACCAGCTAGCCCCGACCCGTTCTGTCTTATAATACCACTTCGTACTGTGATAGTGAGTCACTGTAGCGTCCAGTCTGCCCTCAGTCCAACATTAATTAATTAATCAATTAATGCAGACTGTTTTATCAATTCTAACTGTTGTGTCATGAGTAGAGAGATGATCACACACTGGAATTAATCTGATTTCTCTATTTTGACAAAATAAAATCAAACTTATACGGTAAAGTTAAATCATTTATAATAAAAACAATGAGGATCAGTAATTAGTCATAATCACAGAGCCACATCAGCTCTTGTTCACTGAGAAATACTGTTGACCCTCTTCAAGGAGAGGAGTTCAGGTCACTAGATATGTCTACTAGCCACGTTGCTAAAGGTCTGAAAAGTCACTAAATCTAGTGACAAAGTCGCTAAGTTGGCAACACTGGAGGCTGGCAATGTTTAGTCACCACTACAGAAACACCAGGTATCTGCTAACGTATGATCAGGTTGTTGACTGCTGTTAGTTAACGGTTTAATAATGTTTGTATTGATTACTGACGGTGGCTGAAGTTTAGTTGATTATGAAACACATCTGATGCTGCAGGTAAGCAGGAAGCATCATAAACACCTTTATAACCGTGTTGTTCTCACTGTTTCTGTTCACCTTTAATAAATCTAAAGACAACAGAGCCCGAGCTTCTTCATCAGCGTGTGGAAAACCCGCCGTCTGCCGTGACGCGTGTCGGGCTGAGTTAAGACCGATTCATGATTGATGCGTGTTGCTCCCTCGTGTCCACAGCCGTCGGTCGTTTTTGTTAAATTTCCTGATTATTTGACCACAGACTATAAAAATAATGGTCGTAGCCATTGTGATGTCACTCGTTGGTTTGTGGACTCGTTGTAGCGTCCGAGGCCTCGTTCGATCCTATGAATGTTGCTTAACGACGCATGAAGCCAAATAAGTTCCACTTCCTCTGTACCGCCTCCGTATCTGTGGCGTCCGCAGAACAAACGCACCAGCGAGTCGTGATCCAATCACGCGGCTCTTCTAGACTTTCTAAACGTGATCCGACAGCGAGTCGAGTGGATTTAAAGTCTTTTTGGGGCCAAATAGCATCACTTCACATTGTAATTACATGACGCTGTGCCTGGGGCTTACATATTGACTGTCGCCATCTTGGATTTTTGGAGCCAGAAGTGACCATATTTGGACAAGCGGGTGGAGCTAACCGTAACGTTAGCGCTAGCTTCGTTAGCACGGTTCATCTGTAATTCATGTTAACGGTGATATTAACTGGGATGCTAATTTTAGCTAGCGAAAAACAGGCTTAAAGCAAAATGTACTTACTGAAAAAAACTGAACATCAGACTCCTTAGAGGGTCTTTTAGAGTTTTTTAGGCAACTGAAATGTTATAATTAACTTTAATGAACTGAAAACAGTGAAATAGTGACGGCTACGCCCTAAAGCAGACGCTGCTTTATCGTCTGTTTTACTCTAAATGGGACCATAATTTACTAAATGAACATCATGCTTTCATGAAGAAGACTTGAAACTAGTGACCGAGACCATAAACTCGTTAGGAAAGTGTTTACTGAGGTAATAAATCAAGAGAGAAGTAGGTAGTAGTCATTTTCTCATAGACTTCCATACAAACTGTTTTTGGAGGCAGCGGAGTCGCCTCCTGCTGGCCGTTAGAGAAAGTGCAGGTTTAAAGACCTGCCGCTTGGATTTGACCCTCAAATAGTTTCAAACAGCAAGTAAACACAGTTTGACTGGAGAACTTGGACTTCTGCATGAAGTATTTTGCATGCAGCATCAGTAGAAAATAAACAATAGCATTTAAGATAAAATTACATAAATCTTTTCCAGAATTTATAACTAACAACTAAACATGTGTAACATCTTCTAAATGTTTTTTTTTGTATCTCTATTTTCCACCAGCAGGAAAACAAACACAACCAAAACAAATAGCAAACAGCTGATTTATTTGTCTGACTTGTAGAATGATGTTTTAACAATGATTTTTAATTTTAAAGGTTTTGAAATGCAGAACAATGAAATACAAACTCATGCAAAGCTTCACTGCAACAGCTGAAGAAGAAGTAGAAACTGAAGATTATTCCTCATTCAGGGTCAAAACTGAAAAACAAGCCCAAAGAAAAAAAAAAAACCTGTCAAAACATCCGGGAAAAAAAAAAGCTCATGCTCGGTCCTAGCAGCTGTGGTTGCCGTGACGACACAGCATCATTCAGTCTCCGCTGAAGGAAAACGTGTTAAGGACGTGTTGCAGCTGTGATGGGAAACCTGCTGGGTCGTCCGTCACTGCCGGACTGATTAAAATACAGTTTTGTTGGGAATCCCGGTCTGACCTCTGACCTGTGACGTCATCAGCGCCGATGACGTCACAGCCTCCTTCAGCTCTCTCCTGTTTTAGATTAAATGACACCAGAAGCTCCTCGTTAGTGGTTTTTTATGATGCGTTTGACTTCTTCAGTCTGGAGCGGCTCTCTGTTTAATCTCCTAATTAAGATAATTAAATCATAACGACGACAAAGAAAGTTAAACCCGCCTGCTTAATGGAGAGGAAAATATATTAAAACTTTATATTTTTGCACAACAGAGCGTTCCCGTTTGTCGTCCTAAAAGCGTAAATGAGTTATTTTGTAGTCGTAATGTGAAGGAAGCTCGGTCGAACTGACCCAGCTTTATGATTGTTGCCATGGAGACAGCGCTACAGTAAACGATCTCTTAGCGATGTTGCGTCTGGGGACGAGGTCGCTGCCTTCAGACTCGCCGTGACGTTTCACGTTGAAGGATAACTGCCGTCTCATTGGTCGATCGAGTTTGTGTTTGTCAATAAATCTTTTAGCGTGAGACGTCCGAATCTCCTGCAGTTTCTGAATCGACAAGATTTCTCCAGCGGTAAACTGGCGTGAAACATAAATATTTATTATTTATTCACTTTGTATTTGTTTCTATTGTTAGTGGAAGCCTTTGTTACCGTGTTGATCGTGTTTTCAGGAAACTTATAGCCCGTTCCCGGGAGAAGACGTCCCCGAGGCTCGTTGGACATCTGTGTTACCAGAGAGGGAAACATCGGTGTTGAACTCTGACCCCTGCTGGACTCTGCTGCATGTGGAGTTCTTCTACAGGTTGACTTTTGGATAAACATTGAGAACTACTGCTCCCCTCCCTCTCCCCCGGCGATTTCCACCACACTAACGATGGACGTGTCGTTCTGTAGTCATTTAGTATTAATAGTGGGGGAAAG